>NC_092572.1:23812488-24112488 GCF_037975245.1 Apostichopus japonicus
TGTGATTTTTAATTACTACCTTTAGAAATCATCTGCAAAGACTCCCAAGCTTGACGTAACAATGAATTCCCCTTTTCTCTTGCAGTGCTATGAAATAATGGCCAATTAAACAGCAAGAAACAAATGTAATGTTTCAGCAATCAAAACATCCCCATTCAGATATTTCTCTTTCAGCTTGGATTCATGTCAGAAAAATCCTGTTTTGTAAAAACAAATATTGTTTTTCGTAAATATTCTTCATATTTTTACTTGGATTCAGAAATGTCTATATCCTGTACACCTCATGAGATGTACAAGACATAATGAAATGAAAGTTGGAGTGTATGCCAACTTTCATTTGAAACCATAGAAGGTATGTACCCACCTTCTTCTTCCATTGTCAGTGGTTGCTTAAAGTGTGCTGATGAAGAGCTGCCAATGGATGAATAGCTTCCTTTACCTACAAAGAATTAAAATAGTAAACAATGCATCAATTTCCAAAGAAATAAAGAGAAACATTATTAGAACTGATTGAAACTTAAAATCTCATTTTGCATTGAGTTTGTCCTGAGCTGGTGTATTTACCTCTGAAAGCAAAGAAGGGACATCCTGACCCAGTTAAGGCCCGGGACAATTATTTCACTGGGGCCCATTCTTTTAAGACGTCATACATTCGTGGTGCATTTATGGCATTGATGAAGTTTTCTGGGGGCAAGAAGCCATGGCTTGAATCATCCTTACCCATACATACTGGGTTCCCATGAAAGACATCAGGCCCCCATGTCTGTAGCCCCACCTGACCCACCCTGTTGTCAGGTCATCTGTTTATACTTAAAACAAAATTCCAGTGATTGATGTTGATTGTTTGACAAAGTTACTGGAAATTATCCATTTTTGCAAAAGCATATCCTACTAGCAGGTTTATTTTATTTTAAACTTGGTGAAATTTCATGCATCTTGACAACCTTTATACTTTCATAGTTTATTGTTGCAGTTAAATGTTTTTGTATTACAAGACAAATGACATATTACAATTAATCATCAAAATGCTGCTAACTATGCTTTTTAATGCTTAGCTCCCCTGTGATTTGTAATGACTAAATTTAGAAATCATGTTCCAAAGACTCCCAAATTTGATGTAACAATTAATACTCCTTTTCTCTCTCAGTACTATGAAAACAGGCCATTTTAACAATAAGGAACAAACGTAATGTTTCAGCAAGCAACATACCCGAACTCAGGTACTTCTCATTCACCTTGATTCATGTCAGAAGAATGCTTGTTTGGACGAAAAACATTTTTTTCCATAAATATTCTTCATATATTTACTTGGGTTGAGAAATGTCTATATATCTTGTTCACCTCATGAGTTGTACAGGACATCATGAAATGAAGGTTGGCGTGCTGGCCAACTTTCAGTTTAAACCATACAAGGTATGTACCCACCTTCTTCTTCTCTTACTGTCAATTTGCTACTTCTCCTCTGAAGTACCGAGCGATAAGGCCTGGTACCTGAAAGTTCAACATTTTGGTACCTGGTACCTGAAAGTAGCAATATTCCAGTGATTGATGTTCATTGTTTACATAGTTACTGGAAATTATCCATCTTTGTAAAAGCATATGCTACTAGTAGTTTTATTTTAATTTAAACTTGGTGAAACTTAATGAATGCATCTGTTAGCACCCCAGTTTGTTAAGTGAAGGCAAGTTAGCTTTTATTAATTCAAAAGATAAAAATGATTTATCCCTTGAGGAAATAACTTTCTTACACCTTGATAAACTAACACATGCAGAGAACATAGACAATAAATCGCCAAAATGAATCACATTTCACGGAAATGAAAAGTTATGCCTTTTAAGAACCTCTGCCATGATGATATCACATCCTGTTGCAAGGACTCAACATCATCATACCATAAGGAAGAAATTAAATAATAGTTTACATTCAAACATCAGTATATCTAGGGTTAGTAATAATATTGAGAAAGAAAGGAGTAGCATCATGATTCCTGCTATCGTACAAGCATTGACTTTCATTCATATTGACAACCATTATGCTTTCATGATTTTAATGTTGCAATAAACTGTTTTTGTATTACAAGACAAATGATATATGACAATTTGATCATCAACATACTGTTATTAACTATGCTCATGAAACCTTAGACCACCTGTGATTTTTAATTACTATTTTAGAAATCATCTTGCAAAAACTCCCAAATGTGACGTAGCAAGTCATGCTCCTTCCCTCGTTCAGTACTATGAAAATAAGTAACAAAAGTAATGTCTTAGCAAGCAGAAATACCACCACTCGGGTACTTCTCATTCAGCTTTGTTTCACTCAGAAGGCTTGTTTGGACGGAAAACATTATTAGGGTTGAGAAATGTCTATATCCTGTACACCTCATTAGGTGTACATACTGACCAAGTGAAATGAAAGTTGGAGTGTATGCCAACTTTCATTTAAAACCATAGAAGGTATGTACCCACCTTCTTCTTGCCTAAGGAGAGTTGGTGAAGGACTGCGAATAGATGACTTGCTTCCTTCACCTTCAAAGAAACATAACAGTAAAATATGCATTCATTTCCCAACATAGTAAATAGAAACAAAATTATACTTGTTTTAATCTTCGTGTCTTGTATTGCATTGAGTTTGTCCTGAGCTGGTGTACTTACCTCCAAAAGGAAAGTAGGAACATCCAGACCCAGGTTAAGTCCAGGACAATTAGGTCCCTGGGCCTCATTATTTTAAGATGTCATACATTCATAGTACATTGATGGCATATATGAAGATTTCTTCTGGGAAAAGGAAGCCATGACTTGATCCATCCATCCCATGCATACTGGGGTCCCATGAAAGACATCAGGCCCCATGTTTGTAGCCCCACCTGACCCAACCCTGTCGTCATGCATGGTACCTGAAAGTATCATCTGTTTATACTTTGAACAAAATTCCAGTGCTTGATGTTCATAGTTTGACAAAGTTACTGAAAATGATTCATCTTTGCGAAAGCATATGCTACTAGCAGTTTTATTTAATTTAAACTTGGTAAAACTTAATGAAATAAACCTGTCAGCACCCCAGTTTGTTAAGTCATGATGGCAATTTAGCTTATTTTACTTCAACAGATACAAATGATTAATCCCTTGAGGAAATAACTTTCCTGCACCTTGATGAACTTATACATGCAGAAGCATTGACAATTAAATACCCGAAATGTATCACATTTCAAGGAAATAAAAATAACCATTTTAATTGGAAGTTACACCTTTAAAGAACCTCTGTCATGATGAAATCACATCCTGTTGTACAAGTAAGGACTCATTGTCATCGTACCAAGAGGATAAGTACACATTACCACATCAGTATATTTTGGGTAAGTAATGATATTGAGAAAGGGAAGGGGAAGCAGCAGGATTCCTGCTATTGTGCAGGCATTGACTTTCATGCATGTTGACAACCTTTATTCTTTCATGGTTTTAATGTTGCAGTAAACTATTTTCGTATTGCAAGACAAATGACATATGAAAGTTTGATCATATACATGCTACTAACTATGCTCATAAAAGCTCAGCTCACCAGTGATTTTTAATTACTACTTTAAGAATCATCTTGCAAACACTTCCAAATGTGACGTAGCAATTAATACTGCTTTCCTCATTCAGTACTATAAAAACAGGCAACTGTAACAATAGGGAACAAATGTAATGTTTCAGCAAGCAGAATACCACCACTCGGGTAGTTCTCATTCAGCTTTGATTAATGTGAGATGACTGCTTGTTTGGACCCCAAAAAATTGTTCTTCCATAATGTTGAGGAATTCCAATATCATGTACACCTAATGAAGTGTACAGGAAATAGTGATTAAAAGTTGGAGTGCACACCAACTTTCATTTAAATACATAGAAGGTATACCCACCATCTTCTTCTACTGTCAATTGTTGCTTATGGAATGTTGATGAAGATCTGTAAATGGATGACTTTCTTCCTTCACCTACAGAGAAACATGATACTAAAATATGCATTTATTTCCAAAGCAGTAAGTAGAAATATAATTAGACTTGTTTCAAGCTTAAAGTCACCATTTGTGTTGAATTTGTCCCAAGCTTAAAGGAAAGTAGGGACATCCAGACTTAGGTCAGGCCCGGGGACAATAAAGTCACTGAGCCCCATTCTTTTAAGACGTCATACATTCATGGTACATTTATGACATATATGAAGAGTTTTTCTGGGGGTAGGAAGCCATGGCTTGATCCATCCCTCCCATGCATACTGGGGTCCATTATTGACATCAGGCCCCATGTCTGTAGCCCCAAGCTGTCGTCAGGCCTGGTACCTGAATATATCACCTGTTTATATTTTAAAGGTATAATCCAGTGATTGATCTTCATTGTTTTACAAAGTTACTGGAAATTCTTCATCTTCAGCTCAAAAGCATATCCTATATACATATTAGCAGTTTAGTGTCACGTAGGTACAATATTGTTTTCCAAATTTGGTGGAATTCCATAATACATAGCCTGTTAACTCCCAGTTAATGAAGTCATAATGGCAGTTGAGCTGAAAATGTGTTTATTTTTCAATATACAAACAGAGTTTCAGATCCATCCAACTTTCATTTTGTGATATATGGGGTATCAATTGTCCGAATGAGACATCAATATAAAGAGACACATACACACCATTATTGCAAAGCTTGTGACCTTCAATGGAACCCATAACACATATTTGAAACTAAATGGCCTGATTTAAGTCACTCTAGTGTTGCAGGATCAATTCATAAACCTCCATACATATTTCAAAATGACTACTTTGTGCTATCAGTTTCTATTAATAACATGATTTTCACCTAAATCAGTTTTTCTTATAGCATAGGATTGTCTGATATTTTTACTGCAAAAACAAGTATAAGGTCAACGTATTACTTGAATCAAACTTTTTTGGAACCCTACAAGTTACCACCCATCAATTATCCATTGCCTATACTTACTTCTTCCTGTTAAGAGCTTGTTAAGTGCCCCAAGGTTCTCAAATAATTCATCAGTGAGAGCAGATTGTATAATCCCTTTGTTCTCTAGTTCCACTAACAGGTCCTCGGAGTGTGATGGGCTGTTAATGATGGCCTTTACATGTTTCAGAGGAAACATGAAGAAATTTGCAAGGTTTTCGCTGTCACTTCTTGTCATCACTGCAAATACATTTTGCAAATACCTTTTTCTCAAAAGATCCTTTCAAGAAAGAGAACCAGAACAAGAAAACATTAAGTGGTTCCGATGCCCAAACATATTCAAAGAGTGGTAAGCCATACATGTATGATGCTAATATTCATGAAATTGTGCACACCAAAATGAAGAGGGATTATCTATTGACTAATGCTGCAACATATAAAGGAAGGTTTCAGGAATCAGTTATCATGTTGACATAGTGTATTTAGTGATATAGTATAACCAGAAAGCCAGTTGGCTTTGTGATTCCTTGCCATACAATGTGCTCAAAATTAAAAATAACTATCTGACTTATGTAGAACTTATAAGTGAGTTAAATTGTAAGGATTTTAAAGAAATATTATTTCTATTCCAAATGTTTCAGTATCCAGGAAGAACAGTCTATCTAAGTGAAATATATATGTAGATGTATGAATTAAGGGCATTTTCTTTACCAATTTTGATATCACTTTTAATAACTGTTAACCAACTATGGAGACAATTTTTTGGGGGGGATTTTCCATTAATTTGGGAGTTTACATACTGTACATATAATCAACATGTGTAAAAAATAAACTTCGAAAACCTACTATAACACATCAAAAAACGACCACGAAAATGGACATTTTGGGTAGTCACGTTACATGAACCTCTGGAATGTCTGAAAACAGAGATTGACCCAAAGGAGCCTCTGGTCACCGTGTGACGTCAAAGTTGGTATACCGCAAAAATCAAACGCTGATATAGGCACTGTTTATACACAGATAGCGAACAATTGTACTGTATTTGACTTTCAATTTTGAGCATTTGAAAAGCTGTTAGCTTAAAACAAGAACACATGAAGGTTAAACAATAGTTTTAAGACAATTTTGAGAAGAAAATTTAGTTTAATTGGTTATTTTATTAGCAAAATTTCCACTCAAATGGAAGTGTAACCAGAGCATAACCTGGTTAATGTAATGTATAGTTATCATTTTCTTTTATTTTCCTACTTTTGTTTTTATTCATTTAATCATTTTCTTTTGTTTGTTTGTTTCTATTCATTTGACAATGAATAAACTTTACTTGGTAGATTTATGAGTTACCTTAATTTTCACTCTTATTGCTAACTAATACATGGCAACAGTTAGTGGGGGTGGCCCTGTGCGACCTGTCTTTTTCTTAAGTTAAGTAATTGTTTTGCGTGGTCCTATTTTCTAGGAATATATGAGTGGCTCCAAGAGTCTATCCCTTTTCAGAACTGTGGGTTAAATAGGAATGTTTTGGTGGTAGATGATTATTTTAAATGTACCAAAAGGACACCATAAATTAAGTAATGTGTCTGGTAAATTATATATTAAGTGTTAATTGACAGCTGTTTGCTCACTGGACCTCGAATACCAGGAAGTGGAGGGCATGCCGGTCTAGAGTAGGAGGGGGAAAGTTGAGACAAAGGCTAAATCATGAATATTCAATGAACCAACCTTTGTGTTTAATTGGTTTAAGGTGGTCATGTGTGAGTTGCCTCGTACTATTATTATGGGATGTATTCTTATTATTATGGGATGTATTCTTATTATTATGGGATGGAGTGAATAGGGTAGCATGGTAGGGGGAAAGTAAGAAAAGACGCGGACGCCAAGTTAAGTTGACAGTAGTTTACAGGAGAAGAGGGGAAGGATTGAGTTTGTAATAGTTAGAGGAGAAGAGGGGAAGGATTGAGTTTGAAATGGCTGGGCACGAGATCATAATTATTTTCTTAGACTTACTTCACCAGTAATAGAGTAGAGGACCAGTATTAAATTAATTAGAAGTTAAATGGACACTTGAAGCTATTTACCCATGGAGTTTTTATAGAAGTTTAGTGAATACCTGGAGCTTGTTCTACAAATGGATATTCTATTTGAGTAAACATCTGGAACTGTTTTACAGTACAAGGAAATTTCATATTTAATAAAAGTTTATATCACCCGAAGCTGTACCAATGGAGGCAGAACTATATTTCATCCTGTGCTAATATCTGGCAACCCTATTATTTGTTGTGCTGATTTTCTGTTGTGATGGAACTATAATGTTTTAAGTCTACGTCCTTGTTTGGATTCGGAAGTGTATCCCTGCGATGGTCCACCTGAGTGATGAACAGTCCTCCTAGAGACGCCCCAAGCTGAGACGCCCAAGAGGTTATTTCGCCGAGCCGCGAGCTGTCCAGAGAACCACCCAATCCAGAGACGTCCCCAACTAAGTGAACCGCCCTAGAAGTTCCCCAAGGAGACAATTTCGTTCTCAAATTGTATTCGGTCGACCCGCGCCGCGATTTTGTTATTATTTTCGTTGGGACTGATAAGTATTATTTTTCCATTAAATTCAGTGGAGTCGTTATAAGAAGTAAGAGTTCCGAGATATGTAAGTTACACCCATTTACTGTATATAATTTCACATTAAGTTTAAGCAACCCCATTGATATTAATACAACGTCCATGTGCATCGTAAACACACCACTTTACCTTTATTTGTTTGTTTTTGTGTCAGCATTCCGCCTTTTTAAGATGTCACCACGATCTCAGAGTAAACCGGCCCTACCCTAATTTGGAGGTGCCACTTGTAATCTTCCCAAACCTAAAAATATATTTACGCCTGGTCACTGTGTTTTTGACCGGCTACATAAGCATCTTTTACAAAGTGGAGCGTCAATAGGTCCGTACGGTACAATATACTGTGGAACATGCAAGCAGCTTGGCGATTCCGTAATACAATTTGATCGCAAGATACCGTAAACTGAACAGAAGAATAGACCTAAAAGATGCCTCATGCGTGATATGTGACGGGAAATGGCTTATGTTACTGTCAACAAATTACCAAAAAGACACTAAACATAATCGAACAACTTCGAGAAGACGCTGACCCGAATCAAACCAGGGTAGCATATACATGACTAAGCTTCAGCTGAACATAGTACTTACTCGTTGTAATATCCGAAAGTACAAACACAGAACAAGTATATATCCTTTCAATAAACAAAATTTAGCAGTGAATATCCAAATCCACGTTTCTCGTTCAATCCTGGGCGAAATACTACCGTGACTCTGTGTAATTCCATAAAATTAGGTCTAGTTGAAACAGGCCTGGACCAGTTACATCCCACAATCACAAGACAGTCACTAACGAAATAAAACGTCTGATCGCTACATAGAACCGTTTTTATTCAACTCCTTGGACCATGCAGATGCCGGAATTAACATAACGGACAATATATAACACAATGTATCACGAACTCACGATACTGGAATACGACAAAGGAAATATATAAATGTGATGAAATCCTAACATGACTATTTACACATGCTTTGAGCCAACTCCCTACATGTACTAACCCTATAGGCATTTTATATACACGGTCATCTCTTACAGTAAATATTATACTGTCAATTGCGTGATATAATGTTACATGTAAGGACGTCCAGAGCTTGTTTATGGTCTGTTTCACATTAGCTATGTCCGACCATCGTCCGACACAGCTATCGACGGTATATAATTTTCGCAGAATGAGACATTTGCAGCATACACAGAGGCAGTGTCATGTATGTGGACTCATGGGCATGAGATACTCTGGGTGCTGAAAAATCTTTCCGCGTGGATCTAAAAAATTGATCCAAAGTCCGCAGCGTTTTACGTCGGTTCTTTTACTCGGAAATCTTAAAAAGCTGATGCTTTTGTTGGATGAGGTATAACTGCAACCTCCAACAATACAGAATTGTGGCATTTCGGGGGTAAAGGAGTAATATCGTTGATGTTTTTGGCAGCTCAAGTATACAACTGTACACACTAAAAGTATTGTTATGAGTGAGGTATACAAACAGTGACGTCACAGGGTCACCTGATGTCTTCGGAATGTTTCAGGAATGTCTGAAATAGGTTTCATAAAGAGCTGATTTTTTTCCCCATTTTTCACGTATTTAATGTTCGAAATTGGTAAAGTTAATAACAGCAATGCAATTGGAGTGTGTTAAGGATTACATACATGCAAAATGGTGGGATTTCATGTTCATCGAAAAGTCTCCATAGTTGGTCTTTAATGTATGAGAGTTATCTGAAATATCTATAAATCACAGAGGAAATTTTCAATTTCCAATTTTGGAACCATTTGAGATAACCTGTTGACCCCTTGAAGCTCAGAGGGTGATAACTCAGAAGAGCAGTTGAGTGTACATTTAAAGCAACACTCTGAAGCAGGTTTCATTTCCTGGATGATTGTATGTTTTGCTTAAGTCCTATAGAGCCCCTTCACGAAACTAAACTGAACTTGACTAAAGTATGTTCACCAAAAAAAATCATATGTATCATAAGATAATTCACAGATTGTTGTAGCTTTAATTTTGGAGGTATCAAGTTGAAAAGGCTTTCAGACTTTGACACCTGTTGACCTCATGTGACCTTTGACCTCTACCAATTGCCATAGGGTTATTGCACTCACCAAGCTGGATCTACCTACCAAGTATGACATTGATTCAACCTGTGTCTGTTGAGATATCATGTTTACAACTGTTTTTGACGATTTCCCGTTAAACTGTACCCACAATGAATATTAATGTGGAAAACTTATCGTTGAAGAGAACATGGACTTTCTAGTTACATCACAATACCAACAACAAATTAAATCACACATCCGGTTAAAGAGGTATAGAAATTTTACGAATTTTATGGTAAGTCACGCCCACTCATTAATATTCATGAGATGAAAACCACACACTATAGGGCACATCTACTGTACTCATGATAGGGCATCTGTGTTTACAAGCCATGTTTGACCAATTTCCATTAAGCCCCAGGCCACTCATTTATGAATCTTAATAAGGTAAACATTGTTGTTGCAAAGAACATGTATTTACCGTGTAGTTACAACATGCTACTATGAATAAATTAAATCAGACATATGGTTGAGGAGATATTAATATTTTACGAACTTTATGGTTAGCCCCACCCACTCCTTCATATTCAAGAGATGGGAACAAAACACAATACGGCACATCTACACACCATGGGACGTGTATCTACCAAGTAGACTGTGATTCTACTTGTGTTTGTTGAGGTATCATGTATACAATCCTCTTTCCACGAATTCCCATTAGGCCCTACCCATGCATGAATATTTTTGAGGTAAACGTACTTGTTGCAAAGAGACATGTTACTTACATTATCATACTATGCATAAATTAAATTAGTCATTCGGTTGCAGAGATATTGACATTTTAAAAATATCATATGAAGGCCCACCCAATCAAGACAATAGGGCACATTTACTAATCATGGGACATCTACCTACCAAGCATGACATTTACTCAATTTGAGATATCTTGTTTACGAGCAAGCCGTCACATGCACACACACACGCACATATAGTACATACGCACATACACATTTGGCATTGTAACCAAAAATGTATATATAATATAATACACATTATGAATCTCACATAGTCTATTTTTCTCTTCAGATTCCTTACCAGAACAAGTCACACCACTAAGAATCAATGATTTAAGACGACTTTATTGTCTATCCCTTACCCTTGCAGCTCCCACTAACCTTAATTACAGTACTTCCTGATCCTAAGTGAACCTTCATACGATAAACAATACACATTAACAATACAACTTGTATTTTGTGTCACTGCAAGAGAGAAATTGCATCCTGAATGACTATATACAAACAGTCGATGTAGGTACTCGTCTATTGTGGTATTATTACATCGCCATCGTGACTGAAAAGATGCAACTGTGTACCTGTACGATCCCACAAAGTTCCAGCATTACAGACTATAAATATCCTATTGACTGGCTCTAGTTTGACTTACATTTAATCACAATTGACTACTATACATATATAGTGAAACATAGCATGTGAAGTTAGGAAACAAGCAAAGCTGTGTTATACCCCACCATACTATAGTACGCATGTAGACAGACAACTTAGGCTTACAATTAACATACCAGTTTGTCCCAAATTGAATTCACTGGTGCAAAATTTGTACATTAATACTACAAGTAGGCCTATTGTTAAATGTTCAGGTCATAATGGCCAGGACAAAAAAATTACATTAGCTTGAAACACAGGAGTCATTTCTCCTTGCTGGCACACAGTGTATAGTCTATATCTATAGCTTTTGAAACTGGCTGTATAAAGTTTGCACTGAGGTTTTCTGATATCTGCCAAAAATTGTAAAATTACAGTAATAGTTGTACCCTACACAATGTTTCGCATCCACTAGTACCAAATTTACCGTTACTACAGCAACTGAAAAGTTCATATTTCTTTGAATAGACAATGGAGTCAGTTTTGTTTAGTTAAGATCTCTAATGCATACACACAGTGTGTGTACTCTGCAACCAAATTTTGAAATATGAATTAGAAAAAATGTGCACTAGAATTTGCTCAAATCAGGTAAAACAAATTTAAAATGGAACTAATAGTTGTTACCTACTGTATACATTTTTTTGCATGTACTTATCTAAAAGGTGTTGATAGTAACCTGCAACAGAAGTCAAATTTTTGCAGTAAATATGAAGCCTTTTATGTTTGGCCTTCATTTCTCCTACATACACACAGTGCATAGTCTACAATCTCATTTTTTAAATTGAATGTAAATATTTTGCCCTGAAATTTTCTTAAATCCTGCAAATTTTGTAAGATGTCACTAACAGTTGTGTTCTACTCAAAAGTTCACATCCACTTATACCAAATTTCTTAATTCTAGACGGCTGAATAGTTCACATTAAGTTGTTCAAATATTAAGAGAATTTCTTGCTCACTTCTTCTATACAGTTGTTACACAAAACTTGAGAAATTTAGGTTAACCATTTCTTTTTATTTATTTTTTTTGTTTGCATTAGAATTTCATTAAATTTTGCCAAATTTGTAAAACAATAGAATTGTTAAGAAAACAAATGTTCACATTCACTTATATCAAATTTGTCTACTCTAATTGACTAGCTGATTAATTTAGACCTAAATTATATTCCTATTTTTATCATAATCCTGCTGTACTTACCATACTGTACTCTCTCACTTCACCAGTGTACATGCATACTGTTAACAACCTGTTTACATCAACAATCCTGATTCTATTTGATTCATCAACATCAAATGACATCAGTTGTTGACTGTCAGAGAGAGAGTAAACAACAACATGGAGCCAATCCCATAAAATATAAACCAGACCACTAACAGTGATACTCCATGCAGATGAGTAGCCTGGTGATTTATACTCATGTACAATGTTTCCCTCCATGTTGTATCTAGTAATAGCTCTCCGCTGGCCTGTAGATATAAACAGATTATCTCCATAAACTGTTATATCTGCAGGATATCTATCTAATCCTTTCAAGGTGATTGTCTTGATTTTCTTTAAACTAAAATCAAACACAATCACCTCGTTAGAAGACAAACCAATAAATATCTCTCCCTCTCTGGCAGTCATGCACTTGGCTTCCCTATCGTGTAATAGGTTGACTGTGTGTAATGGTTCACTGTCGTCTGCCTCAATATGATAAACATGAACGAGATCACCGTACACAGTAACTATATGTGAATCATCCAAGATAGAAACATAGCGATACCGCCATCTTGAACGATCGAATAGTTTAGTGCACAACTGAGTCATTAATGGCGACGAAGAATCAGAATCATTTAACGTAAACAGGTCTATGAATGATGGTGTATCATCTGTCCTGTAGTTGTATCCGCACACTGCCAGCTTGTTACCGCGTACTGCCATATCAGCGACACACCAGCAGTCACTATCTGTTGTACATCTTGGTATGGTAAAGCTACGTACACTGCAATGGAAAAACAAAAAGTGCAAATACAGGTCAATCGCAAGCCTACGTCTCCATGGTAACAAGTAGTTCTAGCGTAAATCTTGGCTAATAAAGTTCAGGTTCACGAAGTAACAACGGATGGAAAATGGATCGTACTCGAATGCTACGTACGTAGAAACACTATAACGCCATTAAATTATGTTCAGTTTCCTTTACCAGTGGAGGGCAGTATACTGATCTACTGAAAAGGACTGTAAAGAAAATAAGCTGACAAGTGGAAGAAACATTAAGGTGAAGATAGGCTTCAATTAAATCCTTTAAAATCAAGGGAAAATTTCTCGGTTATGGTTAAGGCACGCATATTTATTGAAAGCTATGTATGGGCATTTGGATGATATATCATTTGGATGATATACTTATTTTAATGTCTAATCGAAAAAAAAATATTATTTTGGAGTTTCTGGTGATAGCTGATGGTCATAGACTGCGGTGAGAAGGCCTTAAAGCATGTGCTATTTTCCGATAAAAAGCAGGAGGGCCAAATGGAGTACATTTGTGCAAAAATGTGGGCCTATGATATATATATACTATACTGATCGATCGATCGAACAATTAATGTCACCACATTATAACACTATTGTAGGTTTCGTGTTCTCTGGAACGTAAGTAATTGTCGCCAATGATCAAATTATTACATATTCTTCAAACAACATCATTTGCAAGTTTTCTTGTAGGTAATTGTAGCAATTATACAGTATGCATAGCCTGTATTGTAATGTAGAGAAAGCCTCACAAAACCTCGTTTTAGAGGACATTCATCAGCAGATAATTACTTTGGCAAAACGCCTGCATTGTTTGAAAAGCTAACGGCACTTAATTCGCACATTTCTATTTTTTTTTTTAGCAGATGGTAGTATACCCAGCAAACACAAAACGTTATCATAACATTTTTAAAAGAGTCTCTAATATATGTTTTTATAACGTTAAATGTGGTGTTATATAAACGTTGGCATAACGTTTTGATGAGATATATTAATGTAATATTAATGTTAAATTACGTTTTAACGAAAAAATGTTTGAAATAATAGCCTGAAAACGTTTTCGTGACATATTTATTACACCACAAATAACGTTATCAAAACAAAAGACGAAACGTTTTAATTACGTTTTAAAAACGTTTTTGTGTTTGCTGGGTAGCTAGCATATGCTCGTGTGATCGAGATTTATAATTTTGATAGGATATGTTTATATTAAGGAAAACATTTTTTGGGGGGGATGGCTCGTAAAAACATGGAGAATTTGAACTCAATTGTGATAATTATGATGGATCGATGCTTGCATGGTTGTGCTCACATTAATGTTAAATTTCCTTTATCTCTTTATCGGATAAATTGCAGTAACCTTTAATGCGAATTTTAAAAAAGGAACAGGCGGAGGGAACTATACAGTAAGAGTATGATGACAAGAAAGCTATCGACCATCGACCATTCTTTCCAAATGGAATCGTAGGTAGCAAAATGGACCAGTTCCAATTAAATATCAAATCTTCCGCAGAACTGCCGCAAATTTTCATGAAAAGAAAAATCGTACGAAAGTGCCCTCATTAAAGTATTCACTTCAACTGAGCGAATCTAGTAAAGGATCAAACTTTTGACAGTCCCGACCTTTGGCAGGCTAATATTCGGGGCCAGTTTAAAGCCATATAGTTCCAATCGCGCCCTATACACACTTACTCTGATTACAAATAAATCCATGGCGGGAAAAGTTCTGAAAGTGGTGGCGATATATCAAATTACCTGGAAGCAAATACGCTCAAGACGCAACTGACAATACAAGAATGCAAATATGAAAGGACACAAATATGGCCACCTCAACATATGTACGTATCCTATGCACCACTCACTACTTCATTTCATTACTTTTAACAGCAAAAGGGCACATACAAAGCCCACTGACTATCAGACTATCATATACGACATATAATCTAATATACAGTTCCTGAGATTTTCTTGTTTCCAAAAAATTACATTAAGCCCCTGCCTACCATCCATATCAATTAATTTCAACAGTTTCATAACGTGAACATTAACGTATATGCTAACAATATAAACAGGCCAAATATGAAAGAAAACATGCGTAGCCGTCAAAATTTTCAGATTTTTACATTACCCACTCATAAATATGTATGACTTATGACATTACTTCTAAGGGCAATAGGGCACATCTACAGCTCATAGGCTATCAGACTATCATATATGACATGAATATTGTTCCTGAGCTATGCAACATTACGCAATTATCACACCATAGGTTCCTGGCATAGGATCCAAAATCGGTGGAAATCATTCAGAACATATATCGTGGATCTACTTGTAATTTTGAGGGGCGTGAGGGAGAGAGGGCGGAAGGGGGGGGGGGCTATTTGAGAACAGGGTTTTTAGTTGAAATTAGTACTGCTGTTGTGAAAAATGTTTTAACAAGTTATATCCTTCTCTCCCAATTTATAAATTGGGAACAATATTTTGTTTGCTCTCATAGATAAGGGTCAGTTGTTGATTTATTTTGTATCTCTGTTTACCAGTTAAAGATGATTATTTAAATTCTATCTGTCACATTCTAACATCCAAGTATGGACATAACCGTTGGATACACGTTTCTATGACACTACCCAGAATATGGCTGCATGGTTACTTACCAAGGAGATACAATGGTGGCCATGTTTTATAGATTGGTGAAAACTTGAGAGGACAAGAGACGAAGCTTCTTCTTTATCTGTTGGAAAAGATGATGAATTTAATTTTTCAAAGTTAGTAAACAAGTCTATAAATGAAAGCAAAATCAATAATGATGAAGATGATGATGCAAACGACTCCTTACAATATTCGACTCTCTTGAATGATCAAATTGACATTTTAATTGGTGGTAGAACGTGGACATGCTTGACGAAATTACAGAGACATTGATTAGTGAATGAAGTAAGATTATGTTTCTATTACTTAGCTGACCTGTTGAAGCATATCGTCCATTATAAACTATCATATATTTTACGAAACATCTGTCATTTCTAGGCTATCGTATAAGTACACGTCAATTGTCAAGTCGTTAGTAATATGTCTCAGGGATTCCCCGTTGTTGCGCAATAATATTGCGCAATCTTGGGGATCTTTTGTTCCATTCAACCGTCGAAATTTGGTTAACGGTAGAGTTATTCAGTGTACATACTGAAAGTTGTGTATTGTTATATACTACATGAAATGAAATGTGCTCGTGAACTTTGAACTGTGGGCGTAGAGAATCCCTGTGTGCTAAAATATATCGAAACAAGACACAATGAGCACGAACGAACAGACAAAGGAACATTTAAATAACAAATCCGGCTAAACTCTCAACGGTATCGCTCGTTGAGTCCCCCGCAGTCACGATTGTTCGAATTCCAAGTGTAGTGTCACTGACAATGTCGACCAAATAGTGGCGTCGAAAGGCAGGTATTCACTAACCTTACATAAAAACAGTAACACACGATGGTAGTATAGATGTAACCACGATTAAAAAATAGATATATCCGTAACAACCAGTAGGCCTATGCAGAACGTACGTACGACGCATATGATATTGTACCCGAACTTTATCTTTATAGATGGTATTTTATATTCTCATTAGGTCTAACAAGGTTATAACACTAACCTTCCGTTGGAGGCAACGAGACATACATCTAGCCTATACCGTGCATACATATAGGCCTATGTGATTTTTATATCCGTGTAGCTTTGCTTGAATTCGGGGCGTATTTTACATTCACAGTTTGCATATAAGCCATCAGTAGGCTACATTGTTACCAATTACTTGACTTGTTCATGTTCGGAAATGCCATACTTTTGTTCTAAAAATAAAGCGACAGAATTAAGGGGGAAAAGTGGTTTTCCCCACTGTTGTCAGTATTATTATTAGTATTACATAAGGCGATGATGCGATATAACATTGATGGCACTTCAAGTATCTGCATGCTGTCCTAGTTTTTACATGCATGGAAGATGAATTGGTAAAGTATAATATTATATTTTTATGCAGAGGTGTGTGAAGGCGGGGGGGGGGGGGGAGGGGGAGGAGGGGATTTCAAGAGCCTTTCTCAGAATACTTCTTAAGAGGGACTATATAAATGTGGCTGTCGGGGTGGGGTGAAGGGAGAGGGATTCAGTATGGAGGAATACGGGGTGATATAGAAACGGATACAATAAAACATATTTTAACTGAGAGTGAAAACCAGATGGTAGCCTACTTACCTCTGTATGGACAGTAACGCGGTACGTTGTTGGATGTAGTAAACCGAAACCTTTGATTTACAAAGACTGAAATGAAGCAGGACTTAAAGATACTTCACAAGAAACAATATAGTTTACCTCACATCAGTGAAACGAAATAGAAATATTGCTTTCCTTTGTGCAGTAAGTAATCCTTTTAGCTATTGCACGTAGCCCACAGAGGATGTTTGATCAGTTATGTCGAACTCGCCGATATATACGCAGACATGGAATGTAATAAATATGAAATATTAGTTGTGAATTCAGCGGAGTCGTAGGCAATGATCATGTGAGATTGACGTGGCAGTGGCTTGGGTTTACATATTTGATATCGATAACGCGACGCATAAGTAAGCCAATCACAACACGATAAATATACCGCAAATAAACAACAAAAAAACGAAAGTAGGTGTGTCTAAAATGTACGGAATCCTTTAAGTGTGATGCAATATTATATAATACGATTAAAACCGAGAGAAACGCCGCACGGTCTAGGAAGACTATAAAAAAGTGGCGTGTGCAAGTGGGAGCTTGTGGTTTCTTCCCGGGAGGGTGGGTTTGCCAGGTCCGGAGCAGCCTCCGAAGTATTTATTTATCCAAGAACTATGGCTTCCATGCTAAATATGTTGCTTGTCTGCTTACCAACATAAAATAAAATAGGCCTAATAGTAATTAATAGTCTGTTTTGTTTGATAGTGTGTGCTAGCCTGAAGGCTCGATCGGGCATGTTGCACTCTGATCACATCGGGAGGGGTGAGTTGTACCCACCTCTAGTGATAATCGGGGGGTGGGGGTGCTTCAGTAGGAGAATGTTTTGCACACCACTGCAATAAGGTACAAAAGTTTGAGTTCAGGGCTACTTGTATAGATCTAATTTAAATTCTAAATATGCCTCAAAATACATCATTTCACGTCTAATATTTGTCGAGCGGGAGGAACCCAACTCACCCCTCCCCCCCCCCTCCCCCAACATAGGAGAAAGCTTCAATGACACCAGTGCAACACTCTCTTCTTTTCAGAAAATGCTAGATTTGCCTCTGGTCATATCTATAAAGGTTCAGATCCCCAGCTTAATCAGTCGGGAAAATGTTGAATTTACTGCTAAATATCAACCCAATCGTACGCCACCTAAGAGTAAGTACCAAACCTGGCAATGCACTTTATTTGTTTATTAACTATGGTCGTGCTTCAGGATTTCCATCCCAGATTTGAGTTGTTGTGAGTAAGAGCTTTTGAGAATTTAAGATTGAAGGATGATTTGGAATTGTGGTTTGTCTGTGCTGTCCTTACGTGTTGACGGTGAAAATGAGGATATTTCCTGTTAAATCTTATGTGAGACGTAGTTTGGTGTATGTTCAAGGTCATGTAAAGTTCAAGGTTATTTTAGTTACTTTATTCTTAGCATTGCTTGACAGCCCGCCTGAATCCGTAGTAGTTGTTGATATAATCTATTCGTTGTTGTGCATCTTTCTGCGTACGTAATGTGCATGACATGATAGTACATTTGCGTACATTTGCATTTAGCTGTGCGTGATCGACTGACTTGTCCAATCAAGAGTTATTATTATAATTGGTCGCTATCGGCACTTCAGCCAATCAGCTGAGTGTGCGTACCAGCTGGTTTATTCCAATCAAAGAAGTATATTTTCATATTCGAGAGTTCTCAGTTGGTCTTTGTCCTGTAAGGACGTATTGGTTGAGTTCTCATATCTTTAGGCCCTTTATTGTTAAACCATTTCAAACTTTTATTCCATCTCTTGCTCTCAATTTGGAGTCGGAACATTTCAATCAAGTTTATGACAAGAGGAAAAGTATCCGATTCGTCTCCTGAAGTGTTTCTTATATAATCTCTATACTTCGGACTTAACCCTCAACAAAATAATCTGTGTAAGGCATCCACGCAAACCCGACAATAATATCAACAAACACCACGCCTTACAAGATCACATAACCTGCATTTACTGGTTTCCTAGTTGCCAAAGAGACAACGAACCACTGTCTGTACACAGGATTCAGAACACTGTTTTTGAATGGTGATCGGCTCTGTTTAGTATCAATGCTTTCCTGTCATGTGAGATTAGGAATACTTGGCTCTTTACTTTGCCTTGTATTGGACGGAGTCGATATTATGACCGATTCCTATTCTGAGAATTGCTTTTTAAACTTAATCATTTTTAAATGGGACCATCCTGTTTAATGTCTTAGTATAAACAAAACCACATGTGTCCGGCTTCCCTACCCAGATGAGATGCTAGTGGTCCATGTTTTATATGCCATGGCTAACTAATGTAAAAATCGGCCAAATTGGCTTAGAAAGTTTGGTGACCAACCCCATAAAGTTGTCTAGCCAATGATAGTTAAGGAGATGATCTTATGGCACCCTGATCTGTTTTTGGAATCCACTAAACTAAACAACTAAAGATATCGTGAAATATTTAAAGATATCTTGAATTCTGGAATTACAACCAAAATAGAGTAACCAATTGCTGTGCTCATTGAGCAAATTATTATAACAGTCATGTTAATTTGTGTACAGTACAACACAATATAACACAGTATGCAAAGCATGACTATATCATCCACTCGTCGCATTCTGGGAACACAAGTTATCATGGGGCCTTGTAAAGAGTCAAGCAAAGAAAAACAAAAACGTTTTCTTTTGTTAATTCTTCATATTTTATTATGAGTGATTTCTCCCAAAAACAATTTCCATTGATGAAGAGCCTCTCTAGCCAAACCAGATACCAATACAATCGTCTTTTAAGTCACATTGTTATATTTAATGTTATTATAACATATTATATAATACTTGATTGGTCTGTAAAGCTATATAATATCTCCCATGTTTTAAAGAATTAGCTGACTAGACACCTTTAATTTAAATCATTACTCACAAAGAAAAAAACAAAAATTTTTACAACTAAAAACGAAATCGTATACGTGTTTGGAATCTGAAGTATGTCTAATGCTGTTCCACTGTCTGGTTACATGTAGTGTAAACTCATTTCTTAAATGAACTTGTAAGAATCTGACTTACACAAGTTCTTTTCTACTTCCATGTTAAGCCACATGATATCTATGTATTTTTATGTATTTTAGATCCTCTTGCAAGCAGGAACTCACAAAGAAGCCTCATTGGCTTATCAAAGCCACAAGCTGACCGAAGTCAGTCTCTTAGATTCATATTTAACGTCCATGATTATGAATTGTCAACAACTCTGTAACTGGACGACTTACATTAATCTTGGAGTGACTCGAGCCGGGGACCTTATGATTGGATGGCACTGGTGTTAACCGCTGAGCTAACACTCCTCAATGAATTTTAACAAGAGATGTTTTTCTGATTTTATGACATAGTAATGTGCTTGTTACGACTGTACACATCTGTAAAGACACTCCTGCCTTTAAGTTGATTTCACCAGGATTTCAGTACATATAAGATAGGCTTTATTGATTCAGGACTTGGAAATATGCTACACAAAACTACATCATTTATATGACAATGAAACTGATTTAGCAATAGAATCAGTTCTCTATTCTAATTTGAACATTTAAGTCTAAGTTTGCGGATTAAGCTTGCAGATTCACAAGACTGGATGAGAGTATAATAGCAATGAATATTCAATGTTTAACTATTGAATTCCTCATTTGAACTTTTAAGAAATTCTTATATCTTTTCAAAACACAGAATTAACAATTTGGCACTGAATCCGTTTCCTACAATAATCTAAAAGATGGAACTATAAGCGATCACGATCAGAAAAGTCACTTTGAATAGTTGGAAGAACACGACACATGAGTAAAGTTGGAGTATAGTTGGAGATGACTCTTCATACCACCATTATGGGAATATGTTAACTATATGGATTATTTACTGATCACATATCTTTGTGAATAATCAGGTCCCCTTTCAAGATACATTCATAAAAAACATTCAAATCAAAAAACGACCGACGCACCAAACAGAAAGGGAAATGGTAGCTTGATACATTTACCCAACTATTTATGGGAATCTGTAATCTACAGATAAGGCTACATGTATAGCTAAAAAACAATGCTAGTAAAATATCTGTCTCCTATGGACAATGAATGACCAAATCCTAAACTACAAGTCCAACATGTGACTTTCCAAGATATGTTAATCAGGAAAATGCATTGAAAGAAGTTTCAACATGTAGGTACTGTCAGTAGATTTCTATGCTGCCCTATTCAGTTTCTTCTTTGTGAAAATGTCTGCAATCAAACAAGTCTCTTTCATTAACCCAAATGTTGCTACTTGAAATACAGCTTACTTAATAAACACAATTCCTCATTCTATTTCATGATAGAATCCTTTTAATTAATGTATTACAACTATGAGGACTAATGACAGCTAATTATGGACTTGTTCTGAGCACACTTCTAAGCACCAACTCCCACAAACGTTTGGGAATTACTCTGGATTATTGATGGAAGAAACTGTTTGTATGTCTTCCAAGGTACGCTGGCCACCTTTGTCTGTGATATGGTAACATCTTCGCACATCTTCTTTCTGATGAGTTCAAACTGGGTGATAAGTCACAGTCACATTTCAATCGAAGACGATAAACTGTCAAAATGCCGGCATCTAAGTTGAATGGGTAGATGTTCAGAGGATCAAGATTCTCAGTGTGTTTCCTCATCTTCTCTTCATTACCTTTCGAGAGGAAATGAAATTTTTAAATCAACAAGGAAAAGGGAAATATTTCTCTTACTACATTATTATCACAGTGAAATAACATTAATGGTTGAGAACTAGTCTGTCTGAGTCAAGCAATCGACCAAAACCACACAACTCATTCAAACTGGAACATAAGACTAAATCAAGTGGCCCCAGCAGACCATGCACAGTTGTGTATGTGTCATGATTCAAGCGATCAATCTTCAAAATTCCATTGGTGAAATAGTGGGTGGAAATGTATGTTAGTTTGAATATCAAACTATGTATTAATAAGGGAATATGCAGGTACATTACCCAGAAGTGTCTTTCAGTGAATCCACAAAATGACTTCTCAGCCTTTTCAGAGACTGCAGCTTGTCAAGTTTTGAGGAACTAGGTGGGACCGGCATGACAGTGACCCTCTGTTGCTATTATTTTTCAAGTCACACTATAGCATAGTCACTTTCAAAATACTTTATACTTCAAGTCACACTAAAGTGTAATTCACCAGCTTTACCAGACCATGTATGTCTCACACAATAGCACAGACTCCAGTCAACTGAAGAATAACTTTCAGAAAGGTGCTAATTCTCACCACTGCTTAAGCAAATATCTTCAACATGATTGATGAATCCATCGTGGTCCAAACCATAAAATTGATCTGATGGAGAAGAGGAAGATTGAACTTAATCTCATATTATTGTCATGAAAGTAAATATCAAATCTGATACATCATTGCGCCTGTCGACCTTGGATTGCTTTTGCTGCTTTTAATATTGCAACAAATTACGTCATAGAAGAAATAGCTTCATTTTGACGCAGCCTGAATTTATTTCAAAATGGTGACTGTTGGCAGAAAGCATTTCAAATATATATAAGGTAAATAATTATGTGAAGTTATATAAAGTAATTTAAAAGGTAAATAAATATGAATATGAGGTAAAGGGTGCTCAAGCCTTTAGAGAAACATTTAAACTTGATGACTTCACAAAATGAACTCTCTGGGTTACGTGCTTAGTGGAAGTTGAGAACTTTAACAAGATGTAACAAGACAGTATGAAAGGACTGTATATGAAGAAGTGATGAATATTATTAATACCTCACAACAGATATCAGATTAACTACCACAACAATGATTAAAGAATTCAATTATATGGATCTTGTTTTCAACAAACAGCAATACAATTGAAGAGCCAAAAACCAAATATTGTATTGTATTCCATCCCAAAAAATATCCCCAAATAAAATGTCATTTTGGTGACTTTTCTTCAGTGACTTACTTTCTGGGTTCATTCTCTGTAACTCATTATCCATATATTGTTTGATACAGTCTTCCTCTTCTGGAAGAATGAGCTGTTCAAAGAGAAACAGAAGGAGGAAAAAAGCATCATTTCTAATAACAGTAAGAAAGAAAAAAAACTACTAACTATGACCTAAGGATCTATGTGATACATATCGACCAAAAATGGAGACGGTTAGTTTCATTCACAGACTGTTTTATTCAATGGCTTGGTTTATTCTTGAAAACAAGTATGGAACTCACATGGTAGCATACGCCCATTAAAAGCCCCATTGACTTACACACTAAATCACAAAAGTAATGTGGTCTCTAAGTCTAGATAGAAGTTTTCACTAGCTAAACGCTACCCATCACCGGATAGCTGACAAGTTGGCCTTTCATGGCACCATCAATTTTCCGTACCATGACCATGAAGATTTTTTGCTATCCGAGCCGGAAGTTTTCGTCACTTGTAAACAAACCTCTTCACTCAGTGGTAAACAAATTTCCTACGCTGCTCCCGGGAGGCCTAAAGGGGTCTAAAATTGCCTCAATTGACCCAATTTTCTCACCACATGTACTTCCATTCATGCTCTTCAACATGCAAGCCACAAAAAACTAGATTATGATTGATAACAGGTCACAAAAGATGTTCTCCCGCTGCTTTTCGGCACTTTTCCTGAAGGAGAACAATCGAGCGGACTGATATAGACTCTAATAGGAGTATGCCACCTTAAGTGAGATATGAATTTTTTTTTTATCACCAAAATGATACTTTTCATAGTTGTCACCATATAAACCACAACAGAAATCTATGCAATTATCATTTTAGGTCCAAAAAGATGTATTTTCAGAGATTTCAGTATGCACGGTGCAGTGTGTAAATACACATATGAGCAATACTGTGTAAGCAGTAACCAGGTCTATGTCTGCAACAACACTTCCAGTCACCAATTTTGATAAGCTTGACCAATTTGGGTGCATCTATGATTCTTGCAGGTTTGATTGGTATCCCTGATCACAGTCCACTTGGTCTGGCTTGCCCTACCTGCAGAAACATCATCCATAGAAGGGTCAGCGGGGAGGGCTTTTTCGTCTCTGGCTCTGAAAAGTGATGAAAACGACTTTTGTTTACTCAGCAGATTCCTCCCAAACTGACCCACAGGACATACCCCAATGTATTCCTGAACTGTTTGGAACATGTTAAACTGATATTGCATGTCACTCCAGTGCAACTGTTAAGTTACTAAGAATAAGAGAAGAGAATCGAAGGTGTTCTTTGCCAAAACTGGATCATCGGGATTTGTAAACAACAGCCTCACTGTAACAGTATTACAGTAGTCAAAAGGAAAGCTTACTGGAATGCTATCTAGATACACTGTTCACCTCAATAGCACACCCAGTCCATTTAAAGGTTTGTGCATAGGTTGTAACAATGTATTAAAGACAGTTATAAGAGAAGAGAGGTGGATAGGGGGGCATATTTCATGATAAAACATTCAAATTTGTTGCTCGGCAAAGAACAACAACGTCAAATTACCGTATTCTCCATTGGTGGCAAGCACTGGTTCCTATAGTTACTACAGTAGATCTCCCATGGAAGCATCAGGATATCTCTTTCTGCTGTCAGAGTTGTTTGGGATTTGTTGTTACCTCACCTAACCAGTTGAGTCCATTGATACCACACCCATTCAAAGTATATAGCTGTGCATGCTGAGGACTTAGCACATCAACTTTCTCTGAAAATTGACAAAACAACAGAAAACTAATGAGGAGTGAGTAGGCTCAAAAACCCCTTGATGCACATATGCAGGGGCAGAAAATGCATACCTTTGTGGATTATTTGCTAAATAAGACTCAAAACATTCTCTGTGCAAGGTATTAGCACTCACCAGCCACTCCACTTAGGATACAGACCTCATACAACATTGTGCTACAGCTGGTGTAGACTTGGTCTAGGATACTAACGTAGCGCCATTATGAACCTGAGGCCTAGGCCTAAGCTAACAACGTTAGGGGTATTTCATGCATTGAAACTGAGTTTTTGTCCTTAGTTAAACACCAGGTACTTCCAACTTTAGCAAAAATAACCTAAAATATGATTACCATGTACTTTAGGTGCCCACAGATGTCAAATTTCACTGAACTTAGTCGTTCACGTCACACACACTGCAGGCATTTTGGTCTGATTCTGAAGGATTTTGAATTTCGTGCATTTGGCACCTACTTAGCAGATTCAAGGCAGGAATCATACTACGGAAGCTTTGGTAGGTCAAGGCTTAATGACCCTATAGTTTATTGGGGAGGAAAAACTGGTCAGAAATGCTCAGAAGGCTGTTCTAGTCTACTGCATAGAAACGCACATGCTCTTTGTGGTACTTTAAGGCTGTAATACTAATTTATGCGTAAAAATCACCCAAGCTTGAAATTTTCTGACGTTTGCTTGAAAACCATTTTTACACACCATAGCAACTACTTTGATCCAAAATTGGGACTTCTAGCACTTAAAATGAAAAATTTGGCATTTTTGCTTAAGGTAGCATACGCCCATTAAAAGCCCCATTGACTTACACACTAAATCACAAAAGTAATGTGGTCTCTAAGTCTAGATAGAAGTTTTCACTAGCTAAACGCTACCCATCACCGGATAGCTGACAAGTTGGCCTTTCATGGCACCATCAATTTTCCGTACCATGACCATGAAGATTTTTTGCTATCCGAGCCGGAAGTTTTCGTCACTTGTAAACAAACCTCTTCACTCAGTGGTAAACAAATTTCCTACGCTGCTCCCGGGAGGCCTAAAGGGGTCTAAAATTGCCTCAATTGACCCAATTTTCTCACCACAAGTACTTCCATTCATGCTCTTCAACATGCAAGCCACAAAAAACTAGATTATGATTGATAACAGGTCACAAAAGATGTTCTCCCGCTGCTTTTCGGCACTTTTCCTGAAGGAGAACAATCGAGCGGACTGATATAGACTCTAATAGGAGCATGCCACCACATGGTCCTCTGATGGATAAAACCAATAAACAGCAAAAACAACATCTATAGAGTCACCACGTCTGACAGATTCTGCATCAAGTGGAGGGGCTAGACTTCCCGTGGATATCAGCCTCTGTACGCCATCAGCATCGTGTGCCCCTAGATGTCTCCGTCTTCTTCTGTTCGAAGTAGATGAAGACTCTCTACCGAGAAATTGAGATTCCTCTAATAACCTTTCGATATTTTCGTGTAAATATTCGTCTCTCTGCTGGTTTAGCCGTTCCTTCTCCGGATTTCTTTTTCTTCGCTCTCTTTGGTATGGTCGTCTGTATGCTCCATCGTCATGGTGACGTCTGTTATAATAGAAATCCTCCAGGCTTTGTGGATATGAGTTTTTCTTATCCTGCCGTGATGTTACACTGTTTTTCTTGGAATGATCCAGGGGACTGTAGTCGTTGAATAATTGCCGTTCTCCAAAATCGGTGTCATCAGGAGCAGACTGGAACACAAAATCGCCGATATCCAAGTCACCATCTTCATCTAACTGATAACCTCCATCTTTGAGAAGTTGTTGGATCATCAATTTCTTCTCCTCATCATCAAAGTTCTCTCTGAGGTAGCTTAGAAATTTATTCAACAGGTCGTCATCATTCAATTCTGAAATCTCATCTGAATCGTCGTCATCCATCGAGTGGGAAGGAGTCACATGATTCTGAAGTGCATATCAGAAGAAAGGATCAATTAATGTAGAACGAGGGCATATGAATATTCGTTAATAGACCAAAGCCAAAAAATTCCTCTCAATAAATGAAATACCAAAGACTGAGTTAAGAATGTTCTCAATGCAGCAACAAATTACTTGTAAGTCACCTGCAAAGAGTAACATTTCTTGTGATTGAATAAAACCATAATAAAGAATTTGTATATTCAATCAATGTATATGAAACATCTGTGTCAGATATGTATCTGTTGCATAAGGCAAAAATCAAGTAATAATGTTTAAGTAATAATCAGTTACATAATTTGAATGACTTGAATAAGTCATTCAAATTATCTTGACTTAAAATTACTTGAAAAAGTCATTCATTCCAAAAATAATTTGAAAAACTTAGGGCACTGTTGATTAATGAACTTTGCCATGTAATTTTTCTAACATGACATGGGTTGGTGTTGATGATGGGATAGTAAGAGTGAAATACTGCTGAGACATGAATAATTTTTCAAAGATGACTTTGATAACAATATTGATAAATAGACCATTTTCATGCATAGTTCTTAAGATAACACTGTTGATGAAGCAACTGTGTTTAGTGATTGGTTAAATGATGACTTGGACAACAATGTTTCCATTGGAACCATATTATGTTGTTTTCATAAACTTTGAAAACAATTTTGATGAATGATCAAGCCAAACTACTGCTTTTAAGTTGAACAGATTATAACACTTCATTTTAATTACTGATGCAAATGATGTTATCTTTAGGAAACAGTTCATTTTAGAGAAAAGAAAAAGTATAAAGGATTTAAAAAATTAAATTAAACATGCAAAATATGGATTTAAAGAAGGAAAGGGTGGTGCTTTGCAAAAACAAAAAGTAAAAAAGTATATTAGCTATTCCTTTGTCAGTAATGAAATGCAACTGCACTTTACCTTTCATATGAACAACTCAGTCAAGGTTCAATTCCACCACTCCCCCCCCCCCTTCTCCCTGATTTAATAAATGACAACGTATATGTGAGAGAAGAGAAAGCTCATAAATAATGCTTGAATAAATCAAAATAATTTTGCTGCCATTGCACTGTTCTTGATGAGCCTAGCTTCACCTCAAGCCTACACCCTCATGCCACCCTGCCCCCTCCCCCTTCTGCCCCGTCCCTTGTAGTAAAATGCAAGTTTGAAACATCTTTGAAACTGATACAAACATTTTCATGCAGTTAGTATATTATTCATGCGATCAGACACACAGGAAGCCAATTAACTTCCAGATTGTTGAAGTGTGAGTGTAAGGGCACTTACTTGCTCAACCTGGAAGTGAATTTGAAAAAAATTAACATAATTTCCAAAGAACCTTTTTTGTTTTGGTTAATACTGAAGTAAAACAAGCTGATTTAATGAAGAAGCAATTTCTAATTCAAAATGACACAGAAATAGGTTTCTGCAGAGATTAAACATAACAAGAAAGCATCAATATGTTAGGTGCTAATTAAAAAAAGGTTTTATTGAATATCTCTAGGTACCTTACCAAAATATGAAAGTGAAAAAATTTGAGTCAGAACGGATCTACACCCATTTCAAAGTGAGATATGAAGAGAAAATAAATGAATTAATGTTACAAATGTTTGGTCTTCTTTGTTTTTCCGTAGGTATGTGCTTGTTCCATATCAGGTTTGTCCCAAAAAATATCTAAAGAACATGTACACAGTTTAATTGTATCATAAAACAGCTTTTATAGAAAAGACAAAAAAAAAAGACAAAAAAGACAAAAAAAGAAGTACCCTAAAACAGATATTCTGTTGTGATTGTTATGTTGGTAGAATGTCAATAAAAAAATAATGTTAGGAAGGCTTGGCAATATTACGATATGAGATCTTCGGTTAAGATGTATCAAACTTGAAAACTTCTTCTGCCATACAAGAGACATGACCTTGCACCTCTCATATATATATTTACAACAGAGCTAAATGTCACTATTACAAGCCAGCAAGCTCAGCTGCATTTGATAACTTTTACTACTGGACACATTGAAATGAATAACCATTTTTCCCCTATTCATCTATTTCTGATTATTTTTCTACTAGAAAAATTTCAGGTTTATGATGAGAAGAATGAAAACACACTAATATTTCTTGGAAATGAAAACCATCTTCTTGTGTTTATGATTAAATTGTTGATAAAAAGTGTAATATATTTTGTGCAAGTCATTTTAGTTGTGTTTCCAAGTTTTCCAATGTGGTTATTTAAAAGGTTTCTAAAGGCAAATACTCGTTATCGAAATGACCCTCTTTTTGAAAAGAACAGCACCAGTTGGTTGAGGGGTTTTGGCTAATTATATTCGTACAAAAGAATTGCAAATGACAAAATGAATGCATATTTACCGAGCATTGTGTTAGTTATTATTCAATGTAAAGTAGTGAGTGAAAAGTTTTCAGGATTAGAGCAAAGTGAAATTTATCTTTGATATTTGATACTTACAAATACTTCAATGCAAGAGACTTAATTATCTGAAAAATAATATATATCATTTTCATCTTAGCACAAAGAGAAACCAAGTGTTGTGACAAATCACAACTGGTAACAAGTCACAACTTGTATCACATTTTAAGTGAAGTGACTACGGGTTTATAACTACATTTCATCTTCATCCTAGCTCACATATATACCCGAAACTTGTAATTCATGATATAACCTTTAACTATTATTCACTAAACTAAGTGCAGAATAAACTGACCATTATGGAATTAAACATCTTTGAAAAGACTACGATTTGCCAGTAGCCGAATCAAGCAGTTTTGCCCTATGTACTCAAATCAATCAATCTGGATTTTCTGAATGATTATTTATCCAATAATAATGAACAGATTACTTTTTCTATCATTAAACGTGTTATAGAATCTTCTTGCTGACATGGTGTAGTTGTATACATATATATATATATATATATATATATATATATATACTTACCCTCTTCTCAACCAATGCATTAAGACTAAACCTGTTATAGAATCATATTCCATATTAATCCCATGAGGTAGTACCTCTTGTAAAAATCATCTATTCTTCTAAGAATAGGTAATATCTACTAAGGTACCTGCCCTCTTCTCAACCAATGCAGTAAGACTAAACCTGTTATAGAATCATCTTCCACATTAATCCCATGAGGTAGTACCTCTTGTAAAAATCGTCTATTCTTCTAATAAGAGGTTATATCTACTTAAGAGCCTGCCCTCTTCTCAACCAACGCAATAAGACTAAACTTGTTATAGAACCATCTTCCAAATTAATCCCAATCTTCTCAACTAATGCATTAAGACTAAACCTGTTATAGGATCATGATCCATATTTATTTGATGAGGTAGGACCTCTTGCTGAAATGGTGAAGTTGCATATATATACTTAAGTGCCCTCTACTCAGCCAAGTGAAGTAAGATTGTCCCTGTTTTAGCATCATTTTTCATTGGAATTGAATGAGGTTTTTGCACCTCTCATGCTACAATATCTTTTCCAATTAAAACGTTGAGGTACCTCAAATTTATACTTGCCTCTTTCTTAGACGGTTTCTGCAAATCCTGATTGCCTGCTCCGTGGTGCCTTTGGAGAGCTTCCTTAATAACTTTGTCTTTAATGTTTGGATGAGTTTTTAGAAACTTCACAGCAAGGATGGTAGCATTGACTGGATTGGAATGTTCAAAGTCAAAGTACTGACCTGAATAAAGTAGAAAAGAATAAAATGAACTAACATAGAATAATAAATAAAAAAAATAGAATAGAAAAGACTTACAAATGACACTGAACAACTTTAATGAGTAGCAATATTACAGTCTATAAATCACAATAACATTCATCATAACATTTATTAAATGCAGGTGCAGTTTATAGTTCAATTCAGTTTTTGTCACTATTATGTACCCCTCCCTCCCCCCCCCCCCCTTAGTACCACTGTATCTTAGTGGAGTCAATACATCTAGCTTGAGTCCCTATTAGTACCATTCATATTAATTAATGAAAGTGTAGTTTATTTCAGCCAATGCCAGTATTTTGAGCCCCTCCCTTACCTCCCACCCCCCACCCCCCCTTAGTACCACTGTATTTTAGTGGAGTCAATATGACTAGCTTGAGTCCCTATAAGTACCATTCCGTCTTACTTGAATCATACATGACATCTCCTGGAATATTCATGTTCCGGTTGAGTATAAATTGTCTGGTCACATCGTCAGTTCCAAATCTCTCTTTACAGAAATTCACTCTGCTTTTGCTTCCTCCAGTGACTCCTAACAACGAATAAAATTGAAGGACACCATTTAGGACCGACAACATTTTTTTCCCTGAACAAATTGGAATCGATCACACTAATATCAAAATCTACGTCTTAGCGAGTAAAATCATTCTTAACTAGTATTTTCCCTCCGATCATGACTGCTCATGATTGTAAACATTTCTTTCATTTGAACATTATTGGTTGCTCCAACAGAGAATGACCATGTCGCCCGCCAGAGTAGACAACTTCATGCTCCCCTCTCGCACCCCTCCTACAAAACTGATGGATACCATTTAATATCACCATCTTTTCGAATCTTACAGAGTACGTAGATAGATAGCTATATGGATACTTCCCTTACCATTCGCATATTTAAACTCTGAAGTGTCTTGTTCATGTCCAGCACACATTAACCCCCAGTAGATGAAGGCATCATTGCCGTGACCCTCAAAACTGACGGAGAGGGAAGAACTCTGAACACTGCCTGACATCTTCATAGGTGGGTCCAACAGAGGTTTGCCATTCCGCCCATTGTTACCTTAAAAAATAGAAGCAACACCCAAATCAATGGACAACATAATGCATTTTTTGGTATCTAATTACAAATTAACAAGGCATAACCTCCTTGAACAACTAGTGGAAGGATTTATCCTTAGGTACTACGTTCGCGAATATGCAACAAATCGGCATATTTTTGGAGAAATTAAGGTTTTATCAAGAAAGGGACGAAAAGCAATCTTGTACACTGGATTAGGGAAGCAGACATCATGGTCAAAAGCCTGTTGAGGCAGCCTTCCAGACTTTCAAAGAGGAATGTATCAGAAGCTAAATGAATGTTTGAAAGGTCAAGTAGAAATGGAAAGATTAGCTGTAAGTTAAAATACTTACCTTCCTCCTTGTTTTGTGGGGGGAGTGGAGGGGGAGGAGGGGAGGGGGAGGTACAGGGGGGAGGGAGGCTATGAAGAGATCAGGAGTAACAGTATGTGTCAAAGGCGGCCATTCTTTAAGTGTTAATTACCTGGCTGTAGTAGTACAGAGGATAGCCTGGTCCGTAGTTAAAGATGATCATGAAATCTGGTATGTCATCATCGTTGTAGTAACCGGCTCCTGGTGTGCTGTCAAGGAAAACACATTCATCACACATCAGACTCTTTATCCTCAAGTATCTCAAAAGTGGAATATGACCAGTACAGGCGTGACGATAGCAATTTCATGTATCACTATATATATATACAAGTATTAAATGACAACAGACAAAATGGAGGTTGAATGAAGGTGCAGATCACAACTTTAAAAATGGCAAATGATGGCATAATAACGGCATTTAATAATGGCATACGCTGATATCAAACCTGACATGTTCAAAATCATGGGGATATAAGCAATGGATATGACGATCAAGACATATAAGCTAACAAGTTTGCCTCGGGACATCAATTTCTTAACATGGCATTTACCTGTGCAAAGATTTAGGATTAGTTTTTTATAACACTGTGAAACATGCACACTTTACACTCCACATCAATGCTTGTCTCAAGTTGGTCATTGCATTTATGAGTACTACATCTACCAAGGCAAATGCTTCATCAAGTTGAAATTACATTTTGAAATATCTCCAACATCTCTCCATCTGTTTTAATCAATTGTATACACTCCATCTTTACTTGTATGTTTCTTCTTACTAATCTATACTCGATTGTCGATGGGGATCCTCAGCATTTACACAGAGGGTTCTAACAGAGGTGTAGATACAGTTCTGGATCCTATTGCATGTGATCTACACTGCACATATATTTCCAATGACTTTGTAAAGTGCTGTAACGTATCCAAATCTTTGTGCTAGTTTTGAAAATAGGTTGACGCAGAGGGTTCTAACAGAGGTGAAGATACAGTTCTGGATCTTATTGCATATGATCTACACTGCGCATAGATCTCCAATGACTTTGTAAAGTGCTGTAGCATATCTTAATCTATGTGCTAGTTGTGAAAGTAGGTTGACGCAGAGGGTTCTAACAGAGGTGTAGATACAGTTCTGGATCCTATTACATGTGATCTACACTGCGTATAGAGCTCCAGTGACTTTGTAAAGTGCTGTAACATATCTTAGTCTATGTGCTAGTTGTGAAAGTAGGCTAACGCAGAGGTTTCTAACGGAAGTGTAGATACAGCTCTGGATTCCATTGCATGTGATCTACACTGCGTATAGATCTCCAGTGACTTTGTAAAGTTCTGTAACATATCTAAATCTATGTGTTAGTTGTGAAAATAGGTTGATGCAAGAGATTCCAACAGAGGTGTAGATACAGTTCTGGATCCTATTGCATGTAATCTACACTGCGAATAGATCTCCAATGACTTTGTAAAGTGCTGTAACATATCTAAATCTATGTATTAGTTGTGAAAGTAGGCTGACGCAGAGGGTTCTAATGGAGGTGTAGATACAGCTCTGGATTCCATTGAACGTGATCTACACTGCGTATAGATCTCCAGTGACTTTGTAAAGTGCTGTAACATATCTAAATCTATGTGTTAGTTGTGAAAATAAGTTGATGCAAGAGATTCCAACAGAGGTGTAGATACAGTTCTGGATCCTATTGCATGTAATCTACACTGCGAATAGATCTCCAATGACTTTGTAAAGTGCTGTAACATATCTAAATCTATGTATTAGTTGTGAAAATAGGTTTACACAGAGGGTTCTAATGGAGGTGTAGATACAGCTCTGGGTTCCATTGAATGTGATCTACACTGCGAATAGATCTCCAATGACTTTGTAAAGTGCTGTAACATATCTAAATCTATGTGCTAGTTGTGAAAATAGGTTTACACAGAGAGTTCTAATGGAGGTGTAGATACAGCTCTGGATTCCATTGAATGTGATCTACACTGCGTATAGATCTCCAGTGACTTTGTAAAGTGCTAACATATCTAAATCTATGTGTTAGTTGTGAAAATAGGTTTACACAGAGGGTTCTAACAGAGGTGTAGATACAGTTCTAGATCCTATTGCCTGGGATCTACACTGCGCATAGATCTCCAATGACTTTGTAAGCCAGTCAGTAGGGCTGATATCTATTGGCTAAATGTGCCAAATAAAAATTCCAAGGGTGGAGCACAATGGTGATGTTCCAGAATACTCAAAGCTTCTATTTTTGACAACAAAAATCTTGCTACAAGTACCTATTTTCTGATATGTGTGTTTTCTACATCACTAGCAGATGATGACGGATGAGAATCTTAAACTTGGTGTTCTTCTGGTGGTTCTCCATCACTGAATCGTATGTGCTTTGCCCTCTTAGGACTGACACTCTTGCTCTCTGTGTCTTCAAAATGTGTGTGCTTTACCCTCTTCAAACTGATGTTCTTTCTCTCTGTCAAGCTGAATTTGCTTTGTCCTCTGCCTCTTCCAGCTGACGCACTTTCTCTTGACTCCATGATGCTTGTGCTTTGCCCTCCTCCTTGACTGACTGACGCTCTTTCTGTCTCTGTCGCCAACATGATTTTGCTTTGTCCTCTTTGTCTTCCGACTGACACTCTTTCGGTCTCTCTGGCATCAAGATGTTTGTGCTTTGAGTTGTATTTGCTTGAATTTCTTTCTCTATCTTCATTTCTGTTTTTAATTTTAATCTTTTGATCTCCTAAGTCTGCAATCAAAGGAATAATATATTTGCTGAGTATTTACATCAAATTGACTAATATGCAAAGTAGCTGAACCTGCATGAAAGAAAACCATTCTATGTCACAAATGTGCAATATATAAAATACCCATTTCAGATATATACTGTTGCTCATCTTAACTATGTCCTCTTGCAAACTAAGCCTGTGAGTAACTTCTATACCATGTCTTTGAAAGAGGCAGCGTTTGGCTTTACTCTGGTTTTAATCAAAATATTGTCCATGTTCTGATTACTTACACAACACCATCAGTTAAATTGTTGTCATTAGTGGACCTATACCATGTGAAAGACAAGAGTCTCGTCTTTCTTTTGGTTCTACTCCGGCTTCTCAAACCCCTCAATAACTTATTTGAATAAATAAAAAATCAAATTAAGGATGTCTTCAGGTTTCAAATGATGGTAACATGATAAGGGTCATATTTGGTTTAAGAAATAAGTTTTGTTACTGATAATGGACGTATGCCGTGTAAATGACGAGACTCCCATATTTCGTATCTACTTATAATGTGATTCATCCAAGATTCCCATCTTCAAATATCATGCGTACAAGGTTTTCAGACGTTGACCTCTGCTGACCTTCATGTACTTAATATGCAGTATCAACAATTCAGCATACAAAGTCTGAGATCCATGCAACCTTCCCTTATTGAGATATCCTATTTACAAGCTAGGCATCATGAACACACATGCAGGTGTGTTTTACATTCAGACTGAGAACCCCATTGTTTTTTTTTCATTGTTCAAATCAACGAAACCTAACCTTAACAATACACCTGAACAAAATAATTCTTCTGAGGACATGGTGATTCTTTTGAATGGATAAATGAGGACTTACATTTCCTTAGGTCAAGTCCTCGGTAAGAATACAAAACAAGTGCGCATCTTCACACATGCACACACACTTACACAATCTTGTTTTCTATTATATTAGCTACAAGTGATAACATTTGCCTCTATTCTAACCCTTTGTCTGGACAACCGATAACTATTATTCTCTATTGTTTAACAACCGGTGACAGGAATTTCATTTGTCCCAAGTCACCAGTTGTGAGGCCAAGACATGCCCAGCCCACCATATGCACACAAACACGCACACATCATCACCACTGCATAGATTCATTTTGTCTGTGGCAAGAAATTTTCTCTTTTAATCAGGTTTAGTTTTATTGCACTAAAATAGGCTACCTATGGTCTGGTAATTTTTCAAACTTAAGGAAAATGTTTGCCCACCTTGCATAAATGAAATGACTTGGTGGTCACTTGAAACACAACCTGAAGAGGTTGATAAACCATCACTTTCGACATGGAGCTCCCTCGGTGTTCTCTCAACTTCAGATGGTCTCTCATCTTGATGGATAGGTTCTTCAATTGATCTCCTACCTTCTTGTGAATTATCTCCATACCTGTGTTCGTAGTGGTGATCACCTGCTGTAAGATAAACCAATGTAGGCTAAAGTGTTAATATCATACAAGTTCCAGTTACCAAGGTTGTAATTAGTGACTATAGTTATTCATACAACATTACACTTGATGATGTTAGAACCAATTCCAACAAGGCACAAAACACTTCATTTCTAATTGGTGATGAAATTAGTATTTGTCCTGATTTATTAAATGACAAGTAACTGCAGTACCTTAATGCTGATATGATATAAACATTTTTAATATTATTTATGGTTAGGTGAAGTGTTAATTCCATACAATCTTCCATAGCGCTATTGTCTCAGCTTAACTTATACTTTTGTCTACTTTATCATTGTCCAACAATTGATTATTGATTGATATTAATAGAGGTTGTAAGCAATATGGTACAACTTAAATATATTGGAACCCTGAAACCTTTACTTTGGTGATGGGTACCAAACTTGTCAGTCATTGCAGACCAAAAGTATCACTGCCAAATTAGCACAGTGTATGTATCACATTTATTTATTCAAGTCTGTCAGTAGCTCCTAGGGTCAGTGCTGATGTGGTAACAGATACTACTTGGGATGATCAGCTTCCCTAGTTAACCTCCTTCACTAATAGACATGTACATTAACCCTAACATAACCCTAACCATAACCCTAACCCTCTAGATGGAGATGTTCAACAGCCAAGCTGACACTCAGTAAATTGAGAAGCCATCAATTAGATTTGCTGCAGCATGAAGTTGGCTACACATGTGTTGAGTTTGAAAAAGAAAAATTATTGAAGTAAACATGCCAGAGAAGCCAGCTTTTTGTTAAGAGCTATCAAGCTATACTGTACAACATTCACGATGTTTTTTTTTGTATATTGATTACTATTCAGTTTGAATATTTAATATACAACTGGCATGTATCATGCCAACAGGATTCTTATATCCCTCTGTATGTATGGCATTCTGATCTTTATTCTTATTGTCTAGGCTCCAACTTTACATTAATCTGATAAAGAGAACATTATGGTGTATCGCTTGATAACAATTTAAGTAAGTTTGGTTTTTATTTCTAATCTTTCACAATCTACTGGCACCTGCATAGTCGACTGTGAACAAAGTTAGATCACCTGATGGTGTTGTTCAGATACCTAGGAACATGTAATCTTTCAATTATTGTCCAGAGTATGATTAATATCAATACTTTCTATAGAATGATCCTCCAGCAGAGTTGATTGTGAGCAAAGTTAGATCACCTGATGGTGTTGTTCAGATACCTACAGAGATGTAATCTTTCAATTATTGTCCAGAGTATGATTAATATCAATACTTTCTATAGAATGATCCTCCATCTATCTCTAAATCTCGTTTTTCTACAGTATGCACAGCAAGTTTTATCATTATTATGCACACTCTTTGTCCCTGCATCTATACTGTGGTCATAAGCTTCCTTATCTTATTCTTTCACTTTATCTTTTCTCTACCTGTACCTCTAATTTAACAGCCCTGCCCTTTTTCATCTTAGCTATTTTGTTTAAAAGGTGAAGAAAAGGACATCCAAAGTATGCAATTTTCGAAGCTACACATACACTATATAAAAATTACAAATGTGAGTAGGTATACAGGCACGTTTTAAGGATTGATAATTCCATATGGCAGCAGAGACGTCTTCATGCCTAAGGAAAGAATAAACTACAATGACACTTGATATAAGAAGCCATCTCCCGTTTTTTATGTGGACAATTACTAGCTGTTTTTAACAAAATTGACTTTCACCCATTTTGTCTCACTGTTTTTAATTTTCAATAAAGTTACATATCATCTAAAATGATTTAGAACTGTCTTAATATTCTTACTGACCTTGTTTGTATAAGGGTTCTGTATGGACCTTTCTCACCTTAGGCTTGGTTTAATTATAGTATTAAAGATATTGATCTATGCTGATACCCTTTCACTTATATAATTATTATTTTTTCATACATATTGTTAAGGCTTTCACTTCATTTTGTATTTGAGCTTTACTAAAGGGGCTACTTAAGAGAACCATAACACCTCTGTTTGTGACAAACCACTCAAAGTAGAAAATACAGTTAATCTACTCGGCAGGTAAAATTTCAAGAAATGTTTTCAGATAATAATTGTCACGTGGTATATAAATGAGACGTAAAATTCTACTTGGCAAATACGATGCATGTACAATTAAAAAAATTGAGCGTTGTGACAAAATCTATAACTTTTGTGCCATCAAATCAACAGTAAGTATTACTGTATTACAATAGGTAATACTGTATTACTTTCTGTATTACTCTTGGTTCTCTTTTTAAAAGAAACAGTTAGATGTCTTTACCGTAATTTTCTGTTAATCAATGTGTGCTAAGTGTAGTCCTCTGCATTGAGTTATTAATTATTTCCAGTAAAAAGATTCACATAGCCATTATCTTCCATTATTATTATTATCTAACATGCAATCAATATGGACAGTTCGATCAGACACTATTTACGCAATGATTACGCAGTGATTTTATGGCAATCATCACAATAGGATGTCGTTGTTGTATTACGACTTTTGTTTATGTTCCAAATGCTCCACCGCAACCATTTCAATTAGAACAAAATGCCAAGGTCAACTTTATACATGAAACAGTAATATTTCCCCTGGTTTGACCTGATTTTTAGAGGAAAAGCACATATATATATAAGTTATAATATAACGGAACTTCTTCTTGTCATTTTGAATGGAAAACGGTGCACTAATATTGTCAAACACGAAAACATAGATTAGACCAGCAAGGGTTTAAACTGACAACTTTTCAAACGCTCCTTTTGTTTATTGTTTCTTAATTCACTTCATCTCAGCTTCAATTTATATCCAAACTCACAACAATGGGGGAAAGTTGCAATACCCGAGGTAGGCACCCGAGATACAGCGACGTGGGGTGGTTTCAGAACATTCTTCTCATCCTGTCACCTTCATTCCCTGATCTCTGAGGAATAGGACGATGAAGATCTTCTACAGTTCCTTCCTCGTCTTTCAAACTATCTCTGTGAGGTTTTCCTGATCACTTTCTGTCCTTCTTTGGTACAGACAATATCAGATGAGGATGTTGCTCTTCTTCTTCCGAATGCCGGTCACTAGGGCTGATATCCATTGGCCTAATGTGCCAAATAAAATGATGTTCCAGAATACTCAAAGCTTCTATTGTTGCCAACAAATATCTTGCTACAAGCACCTATTCTCTGACATGTGTGTTTTCTACGTCACTAGCAGATGATAATGGGTGAGAATCTTCAACTTGGTGTTCTTCCGGTGGTTCTCCTTAACTGAATCGTGTGTGCTTTGCCCTCTTTTTCTTCCAACTGACACTCTTCCTCTATCTGTCGTAAAGGGTACAGTGTTGAGACCTTTAGTACAATGCGATATATAAAATTATTATAATTATTAATATCATTATTAAGATGATTTGGCTTTTTCCTCTTCCTCCACCGACTGAAGCTCTTTCTCTTGACTTCATGGTGCTTGTGCTTTGCCCTGTTCCTCCACCAGCTGACGCTCTTTCTGTCTCTGTTGTCAAGCTGATTTTGCTTCGTCTTCTTACTATATCTTCATTTTTGTGTTTAAGTTTAATTGGTTGATCTCCTGAGTCTGCAATCAAAGGAATAATATATATGTTGAGTCTTTGAACTTAAATATTTTCCATTTTCATCAGATATTATAATTTCAAGGTCTTCAAATTTTAACCTCTGATAAATTGAGTATCTTGTCACATCTAATAACAACAATAGTGCATATGTACCTAATGTAAAGCTTCCACATACTAAATATGAGATATATTCAAGAATCCTTGATGCGGTAACATTTTTACAAGGTCTTCAGACTCTGACCTTTGATGACATCAACTGGAATGTGACCTCCGAAGAAACAGTAGGATTTCATCTAATCAACAGGGATCATCCACATACTTCTTATGAATTTTTTCCCAAAAATTCCATTCTTGAAATATCATGTTTACAAGGTATCCTCATTTTGTCTCAGCTGAACTCAAATTACTGTTGACTTAATTTTAACATTCCATACAATCTTCCAGAAGAACAATCTGGACTTAACTCTACAGTGCTATTGTCTCAACTTAACTAATGGCTTTTGTCTACTTAATCATTGTCCAACAATTGATTATTAGGTTGTAAGCAATATGGTACAACTTTAATATATTGAAACCCTGAAACTTTTACTTTGGTGTTGGGTAACAAATTTGTCAGTCATTGCAAACAAAAGGTATCACTGCCATATTAGCACAGTGTATGTAGCACACTGATTTATTCAAGACTGTCAGAAGCTGCTAGGGTCAGTGCTGATGTGGTAACAGATACTACTTGGGGTGATCAGCTTCCCTAGTTAACCTCCTACACTAATAGACATTTACATATATAGCTTTAAATCAAGATGTTCAACAGCCAAGCTGACACTCAGTAATTGAGAAGCCATGGATTAGATTGACTGAAGCATGAAGTTCGCTATACATGTGTTGAGTTTGAAAAAGGAAACTTCTTGAAGGAAGTATGCCAGCTCAGCCAGTTTTGTTTTTAAAGAGCTATCCAGCTATGAAACGTTAACGATGTTATCTGTATATTGATTACTATTCAGTTGGAATGCGTAATATATAACTGGCATGTATTATGCCAACATGATTCTTATATCCCTCTGTATATATGGCATACCGATCTCTTTTCTTATTGTCTAGGCGCCCACTATACATTGACCTGATATAGAGAACATTGTGGTGTATCACTCCGCTGCAAGAACTTGATAACAATTTAAATCAGTTTGGTTTTCATTTCTAATCTTTCACTGCAGAGTCCATTGTGAGCAAAGTTTATAGATCACCTGATTGTGTTATTCATATTCCTTGGGAGATGTAATCTTTCACTTATTGTCCTGAGTATGATAAATATCAATTCTTTCTATAGAATGTTCCTCCTTCTATCTCTAAATCTTGTTTCAATACAATATGCACCCTAAGTCTATACTTATCGTGCACACTCTTTGTCCAAGCATCTATACTATGGTTATAAACTTCCATCTCTTTTTCTTACACTATGTCCCTGTTTTACCTGTACCTCTATTTTACAGCCCTGCTCTTTTTCATCTTAGCTAATTTTTTTAATTGTAAGAAAAGGACATCCAAAGTATGCAATTTCGGAAAGCTACACAACTGGGATATACTTTGCTAATTACAAATTACGAATATGAGTAGGTATACAGGTAAATCTTTAAAGATTGATAATTCCATTGGCAACAGAGACTTCTTCAGGCTTTGAGGAACGAATAAATAGTAAAACAATTGGATTTAGTGAGCCATCTCCCGTTTATACGTGGACAATTTCTGGCTCTTTTTCAACACAATTTACTTGCACCCAAATTTTCTCACTGCTTTTAATTTCTATAAAGTTGCATACCATCTAAATTATTTAAAACTGTCTTATTATTCTTACTTACCTTGTGGGATAAACTCTTCGTACAGGTCCGTTCGACCAGCTGCTATCAAAGCCTCTCCCAACAATTTATAAGTTGCTTTCTCTCCGTTCAATTTCTTCCATGTGTCTAACATCTCATAAGCTTGATGTCGTGTAAACATGATACGCCTTTGGATGTCCGAGAGCGTTGCCTCTTCAATTCCAAGTGTTCTGCTAACATCGATCCATTCATGACAAAAACGTTGTGACAAATTCTTTTAGAAAGTATAAAAGAATAGTTTGATTTCATCTTCAGAAAAACAGCATCTCTAACTCAGAAAACATTCCATTCAGCAATTAAACAACCGGTTTTGGTATGCGTTGTTATCAAAGCTTTAATTTCGTAACAGACCATGTTGTCTCTGTTTTATTTATATCTGGCATCTCAAATATACCTTTTCTACTTATATTATGATAAAGTAAACCAAACAGATAACAGTGACTGAAAAACACAGCTACCTGTACACTATCAACATATTTTGTGTAACAGTCATGTGTAGCGTTATGTTCTTGTTGGTAGTTCATATATATCTCTCCCTAAACATGGAATCAAATGACATCAATGTTTGTGTAACAACCCTTGTGTACCTTTCTTGTTCTTATTGGTAGTTCATGCAACTCTCCACTTATAATGACATAATATCTAAACGTTACCAACTGATAAGCCTAAGAGCAGTCTTTAGTAGCTGATGGAGTCATTTTCTTATTGAAGGTAGCTCAGTTTACCTGAATGTTACCACCACTGACTTGTCACTAATTTATTTCATGAGCCAGGATTGAGTAAATTTACCTGGAGGGTAGCAGTTGTGACAACACGGTCTGATGCTTCTATTCCAGCTGTGGATGTTCCCACTCTTTCATCGTCCTGTCTGTTTGATGTGCTGGGCTGTTTAACACTTGAAGGGTCAGGTGCCTAGTTAAGAATAAACAGTATATTAGTATAAGCTCTAAACCACACCAAACCTCTGGGCCACACCAATACTTCTCACTTTTGACAAGCACAGCTGACAAGACAAATACCCAAATACGGTTTTAAATGGTCATACATGTTTGTTTGACCTGATATGTTAACATTTATATTGTTGCAATTAGTAGTATGTATCTTAACTTTGATTTGGAGTTTAACTATAAGTTAAAATTTAACCTTCAGTTGAGGTCTTGCTTACCTGATCAGGGAGCTAATTATATTTGGTTTACTTAAATGTTTTCAGAAAGGAAGCTTAAATGGGTTCTACGTGTTTTCGTTCTTTCGTCATTCTGTTGCTGCCAACCTGTTACAAACACCTCACAGTAAAACGAAAAATCTTGAACAAAGTTCTTCAAAACATTGAAATATTACTACTGATCTTTCAGGCTCTTGTTTAATGTAATCCTTCCGGTTCCTATATTGTCTTCCACAGTGACCTAGAACTTATCTTATGTATCCCTAATTCACATTGTATCTTATTAATGACTTTAATTAAACCATATGTTATATTAGGAAATATCTTGGAGGATTTAGTTGCACTTTTCTTTGTCTTCTATTGACATTTGAACTGTACAATTGTTCATAAAATTTTATACTTAAATCTGATAACCCATGTACCATATCACCCATTAATGTAAATTACATGTTGGTACTTTCTGGGGTATTACTACGGCTTGAACATATTGAGTTTATTGTATGCATCAATTTACTTCTTTCAAAGCACTTTTCCAATACTAGTTCATAACATACACAGTTTGGTGATCTATTTTACAAAATACATCTACTCTAGTCTTTCTTTGTTACCATTTTTTATTCCTTACACGAAAGCAAAAGGAATCTATGCGATGGTGATTGCGCGTGTGTGTGTATGTGGCGACCTTGGCTCGTAAACATGATAACTCAACAATGGCAAGTTGGATTGAAGTCATACTCGGTACACAGATGCGCCATACTAAGTAGAAGAACCCTATTGACTTTGGTGCTCATTTCATGAATCATAATGAAGTCACAGGGTTAAACGTTAAAATCGTCAAATGCTAATAACTCTGCAACCAAAAGTCAGAATTAATTTATACTTGGTATTAATATGTTGGTAGATAGCGGGTACATTTTGAAATATGTTCAAGTTGATATTATGCATATTTATTAGGAAGCGGGGCTTAACATGATTTTCACTAAAATAGCTAGGAAACACGGTAAATGAACAACAACAAGTTGGAATAAAGTCATAATTAGTACATAGATGCGCCATAGTAAGTAGATGAAATCTATTGATTTTGGTTTTCATCTCATGAATAATAATTAGGTCACGGGGTCAAACGTGAAAATCTCCAAATGCTAATAACTCCGCGACCGAAAGTCAGAAGTTATTCATACTTAGAATTAATGTGTTGGTAGATAGTGGGTACTTGGTGACATAGGTTCAAGTTGATATGATGCATATTTATAGTTGGGCGGGCTTAAGTTTATTTTCACTAAAATAGCTTGTAAACAAGGTAAGTTAACATATTCAGTAGGTAGGTCCACATCCAGTGAAAGAACCTTGCAATGTAATCAACAATGACGAAAGATAGGGATTTAAATATCAATTGGCAAGGAATCACGATAAGCCAACTGGCGTTCTGGTTCAATTTAAAAAAAAAAAAAACAGTAATTAAAAAGTAGCTGAAACAGTCATTATATAATCTTCAAAACTTAAACATCCTTTTCGCTATGTTGGATACACAATATTGTTGTTTTAGTAAAATAGAATATTTCATGACAAACAAATGCAGAAAACTAATCCGCATCAAAGCGTCATTATTAAGCTGGATCTATTTGATTAAGTTCAAACCTTGAGCAGGAAGGTGTAGTCCTCAAGATTTGGAGCTTGGCCGGCTTTGAAAAGACACGTGCAAGTATCTGTTCCCATAGGTTCTGTTCTGTTCAGCACAAATGTGCAAAAAGTCCCTTTGTTAATGGCAACTTTTTCAAAGGATATCACCTGAGGTAGAATAAAAGAACTGAATACATTCTTCGACACTTTAACTCCCTAGCATTAACTAATTTTAAGTTCAAACATTTGCTTTACAATGGATATGATTTGGTGCTCTGAATGTGTAATCAACTTATGCATAGCTACAGTACTCATTGTTGAATGCTTGAAGTTTTAGGATTGACCACGACATAGAATTCTTCACTCTGTAGAAATTTAAATGATTTCTAATTTTTATTGCTACATGGGTGAAATGTGTAACTTTCCTATTAAGTTGGCTTAATAATTAATCAGTTCAAAATTTACAAATTCAAAGTTTTAAAATAATGTATGACCTGTTCACAGTTGACATTAACATACCTGTGGGTTGTTTCCTTTACTGCAAGTCCATGTCATTGGTTCAAATTTATCTAATGAAATGGTCAAAGGTTTCCCATCTTTTTTAAACACTGTGGGTTGTTCATGTAGCAAACTTGCATTGTTACGCTTGGGAACCTTTGAAAACAGAAAGATAAGCAGATGGTCACGGTAGAGGAAGGATAACAGATATAAATATTCAATTACGACATTCAGCAATGAATTTAACTCACCTCTACACAAGTTACTAAATCCCAGTAATATCCAATATCAAGATACATGGAGTCCGTTGGACCACAGCGTCCAGCAGCATACACTACAATGTTCTTGGCTTCGACTATTTTGTCAAGAATTTCAATTTTCTCCCAGCTAAAACGTTGAATCTCAATCACACAATTGTGCTCACCCAGCTCATAATGAGTATTGGACTGCTCCTCCCATTGCGGCTCGCTACCTAACATAAAAATAAAGAAGAATAACATGAAACGAAAGTCGCACATTGTGATTTCAAACCAGGTTTCTCATTAGCACACTCACTCCCATGACTAATATGCATTCTAGATTGGCATTGAAAAACACATTTGTCAGGCATAGAGCATCCAGTAGGTGCAGAGCTGTGCACTTCGAAAACTATAAACAATTGTAATTTTTACCAGTAAAATTGATATCTTCAGAAAGTTTGGTTACAAGTTGCACATTCATCGCAATACATTCCATTTACAAAGTTCCATGAAGTTAGTACCTAATATGAATTCAAAATAGAAATATTAATGCAAAATTTGGGAAGGAACTACACTGTTTTATTGCACTTTACATTCATTCCCACAAGCAATTCAGTTTTCTTACAAAACATCACATCAATTCATTACCTACCCTTGATAATCAAGGATCTCATATTTTTAAGAGTTCAGGGATTAACTTAGGGCTTTCCCTATAAAACACCAATCTCATCAAATGTTATGATGTAAGGTCAAGTAACCTTCTACAAAATTTGGCAACTTCAACACCTGATCGACAAGTTCAATACTAGACTCTCTATTGGCACTTCTACATCTACAATTGCACTGAAAGCATGAGAAGTTCTGACTTTAGAACACCAACTGGTAATATTGCTTGCCAGTAGCGCATGGCAATTACAAAAGAAAACTCTACATAATTTACAGTCATATTTCACACAAGTATCTCACTTAAAATGAAAGAAAGTGAAATGTCTTCAGTACAATTACCTTCTTTATGATGACTTCTATATATCTTTGCTTTCCATTCACATCCTTTCTTAAGAACCAAGCAATGAGGTAGTGTCAATATGGCTGGCTTCATAAGTTTCAGGTTGCTAGGCAATAGCTCAACCACCAGTGACGAGTTACTAGCAAATGTAAGTGATTCACTTTCGAGATGGGGTGGAATAATTATCATCTGAATGAACTGTTCCCCTTCTAGAGCCCCAGAAGGTATTTCCAGGCTGGCCCCAGTATCTGGAATATCCAATCTTCCTCCTTCCTTGTTGATCATCAGCATTACCCTCAGGGATTTGGACAACACTTGATTTTTGGAATATTGTATGTACCTCTTCTATTTATAATGTGGGAAAGAAAAAACCAAACAGCTACCAGTGACAGAGAAAGCCGGCTACCTGTACCATATCAACTGACTTCACTATAAGTGTGACAGTCATTTGTAGCTTTATGTTCTTGTTGGTAGTTCATATATATCTTTCTTTATACATGGAATCAACTGACATCAATGGGTTTGTGTAACAACCCTTGTGTACCTTTCTTGTTCTTGTTGGTAGTTCATGCAACTCTCCACTTATAATAACATTATATCTACACGTTACCAACTGATTAGCCTAAGAGCAGTCTTTAGTAGCTGATGGAGTCATTTTCTTATTGAAGGTAGCTCAGTTTACCTGAACGTTACCACCACTGTTTTGCCACTAATTTATTTCATGAGCCAGGATTGAATAAATTTACCTGTATGGCAGCAGTTGTGACAACACGGTCTGATACTGGTGTGCTGGGCTGTTTAACACTTGAAGGGTCGCGAGCCTAGTTACGAGTAAACAGTATATTAGTATAGGCTCTAAACACAGTTTGTTACTGACTCTACAAAAACATAACAACAAATTAAGACAATGTACTATTATTGCCTCCATACATTCAGCTGGGTAATGATAACCCAGAACCAGGTCTTACATAGAAACAGTGTTATATGGATGTTGGGTAATACTTTACTCAAAGTAGTTTTACCTAATACTACATCGAGATGGTAGTGTATCCTATTTTTGTGCTATTCATTGTTCATGATACACATTTCAATGGTATAGAAGTACTTTTATAAGGTGGACCGGTGGCTTAGCAGAAATTAAGATGTTTTAGTAGTATAGATGTGTTACTTGTTGGTTGGGGGTTAAAAAAAAACTGTTTTTTTTTCAAATTTTGTATTCATTCTTTGCAAAAACAAAATGTCTTCCAGTTATGTCAGAAGACATTCCTACTTGCCAGTTGAAAAGAATAAAAAATGATGAAAATCATAAATGTATCTCTTGTTATCTCAAACTTTAGGTAAATTATTTTGTTTTTTTACCCCACCTGACTATATATTAGCATGTCTTTAGCCCTATGAGTCACTCTTAATTGGTACAGACCCCATTTGACCAGATACAGCAGATAGGCTAGGTGACAGTCTCTGCTTTGTAGCCTATTCTTAGTCCCATTGGGTGCTTAGGTACCTGCAGCCTAACAAAAGGTGTTAGTTGCCATGGCAACCTGTGGTCTAAGTGAGTAAAGGTAGCATGGGTTGAAGTACATAGTTAGCATGCTAATTGTTGTTGCTAAATTGTTACTAGCTGTGGGATTTCCCCAACAGTATATATTTGTTATATATTTGTAGGTTTCATGTAAGTTATAAAGGGTGTAATGATCACTGGCCTATATCGGGATATGTTAGTAGTGTAACTAGGGCAACCAGCTCCTAGTTATAAACTATATTGCGACATTCCAAGATTAATACTGCTATGCCAACTAGGGATAGACAGTCCACTTATTTATGGAACACTGTGTTATTGCTGTATGAGTAACATAGGCAAGTAGTTGTATGTTAAGCGACCAGTTGCAAATTACTGTAAATGTCTCAAAGGTTCATTTAATTATTAATATACTTTATAGTCTACGTATTACCTATACTATATCACTGTTGTTGTGTCACCATTACTTATTATTTTTGTGTACTTGTAAATGTATGTATTAGGTAGGAGAAATCTTCCCATGTCAAGTTGAGCTTTTTGTAAATTACTGCAAATTTTCATACTTATTTTAATATGCTTATAAATTAGTTGCTTACTGTAGGAGATCGTTGACCCCTTGCCCCTTGTTTATTTTATTTGTAACTATTATGTGTTGACAATATTACAGTAGCAATGTGTAGTGACAATTCACCAAGACACTCTGGTCAAGCTGCCGTACACCTGCAGTAGAGACGAGCTGTACAAGATTATTAGAAACTAAATATATTAATTTCCACACAGGACTTAGGTTATGTACAGTAGTTGACACCCTACCGCGATCTTTACCTTTAGACGACATTGTTAGATGCCGGAGACACCCACTCATGGTCCTGTGAACCAGGTGAACTGAGTCGATGTACCCCCCACTACTAGACCCATTAGTGGACTGAGGGATCGTACATCTAGACGAGATGGGCGGGCCACTTAGATTAGTAGGCCATATATGTGTAAGGCTATGATGACTGCCATGTTTTGACCATATTTTATATATTCATATCATAATCCATCCTTCTTTATGGTGAATAAATAGTGTTTACCTTGCTGATTACAAGAGAACATTGTGTTTGTATTCATTGTAATAAACTTGTGTGTTATATCATCGTAAAGGCAGGCGAGCTGTTGCAGAAGTTGAACACTGCTTCCCTTGATCTAATGTGTAATGGTTGTGGTTGTGTTACCAGCACAGCCTAGTCCTTAAACTATGTGCTACAAGGTACTCATCTATTGTGGTGCTATAACATGGCCAATGAAACGATGCAACTGTATATCTGTATGATCCCACAAAGTGCCAGCAAATAAAGACTACAAATATCCTATTGGCAAGCTCTACTTTGACTTGCATCATCACAATGCAACTACAATATGTAGTTAAACATAGCATGTGAAGTTAGGAAACAAGCAAAGCTGTGTTATACTGGTTACCATATACTGTATATACTATAGTAATGCTCAAATCTGGCAAAATTTGTAAAATGGAACTAATAGTTATGACCTATAACTTTTTTCGCATGCAATTATTTGAAAGGTGTTGATACAGTACTAACCTGCTACAGAAGTCAGATTTTTGCAGTAAACATGAAGCCATTTATGTTTGGCCCTAATTTCTACTGCATACACACAGTGTGTAGTCTACAATCTCATTTTTTTAAATTGAATGTAAATATTTTGCCCTGAAATTTTCTTAAATCCTGCAAATTTTGTAAGATGTCACTAACATTTGTGTTCTACTCAAAAGTTTGCATCCACTTATACCAAATTTCCTAATTCTAGACTGCTGAATAATTAACTTATATCATATTTGTCTACTTAATTGACTTGCTGATTAATTTAGACCTAAATTATATTCCTATTTTTATCATAATCCTGCTGTACTTACCAAACTGTACTCTCTCACTTCACAAGTGAAGTAGTTTACTGTGAACAACCTGTTTACATCAACAATCATGATTCTATGAGATTCATCAACATCAAATGACATCAGTTGTTGACTGTCAGAGAGAGAGTAAACTACAACATGGGGACAATCCCATAAAATATAAACCAGACCACTAACAGTGATACTCCATGCAGATGAGTAGCCTGGTGCTTTATACTCATGTACAATCTTTCCCTCCATGTTGTATCTAATAGCTCTCCTAGTGTCTGTAGATATAAACAGATTATCTCCATAAACTGTTATATCTACAGGATAAACATATCTATTTAATCCTTTCAAGGTGATTGTCTTGATTTTATTTAAACTAAAATCAAGCACAATCACCTCGTTAGAATTAAGCAAACCAATAAATATCTCTCCCTCTCTGACAGTCATACATTTGGCTGATCTATTGTGTAATAGGTTGACTGTGTGTGATGGTTCACTGTCGTCAGCCTCAATATGATAAACATGAACGAGATCACAGCACGCAGTAACTATACATGAATCATCCAAGAATGAAACATGGTGATATCGCCATCTTGAATGATCGAATGCTTTAGTGCACAACTTAGTCATTAATAGCAACGAAGAATCAGGATCATTTAACGTAAACAGGTCTATGAATGCTTGTGTATGTGTCCTGTTGTTGTTTACGCTCACTGCCAGCTTGTTACCGCGTACAGCCATATCAGTGACAAACCAGCCACGTTCTGTTGTACATCTTGGTACGGTATCGCTACGTACACTGCAATGGAAAGACAAAAAGTGCAAATACAGGTCAATCGCAAGCCTGCGTCTCCATAGTAACAAGTAATTTTAGCGTAGATATTGGCTAAATAAAGATCAGGTTTCACGAAATAAACAACGGATGGAAAAAGGATCGTACTTTCGAATGCTACGTACAAAGAGATACTATAACAGTAACACTATGACTCCATTAAATTATTACTTGTGGAAGGCAGTATACTGATCTACTGGAAAGGTCTTTAAAGGAAATTACAGTATTAGCTGACAGTAGAAGAAAAAATTATGTGAAGATAGGCTTCAAATCCATTAAAAACAAGGGAAAATTTCTCCGTTCTGGTTAGGGCACGCATATATTAAGCTATATATGAGGCGTTTGGATGATATAAGCCTGTATACTTATCTCAATGTCCAATCGAAAAAAAATGATATTATTTTGGAGTTTCTGGTGATCGGATGGTCATGGATACGATGAATTGAGGTGAATAGGACTAAAAGATCGTACGCACCCGGAAAAAAAAAATAGTTGCATATTAGCACGTTCTAATTTCCGATAAAAGGCAGAAGGGGAATGAAGTACATTTGTGTACAAATGTGGGCCTAGCTATAATATATGGTACTACTGATCGAGCGAACAATGTGTACAACATAACACTATATTGGAGGTGGTTTCGTGTTGTCTGGAATGTGATAGAAATTTTGCAGTACGTACAGTTGTCGTCAATAGTCAAATTATTACATATTAAGGAACAATTACGTTATGCAATTTTTCTTGTGGGTAATAATTGTAGAAATAACATAAAGTACAAATATATGAGGTGCTTTGGCAAAATGTCTGCAATGTTTGAAAAGCTGACGGCACTTTGCACATTTTTTTTTTTTTTTAGCAGATTGGGAGTATAGCTATAGCATGCTTGTGTGGGTTTCATACTTTTGATAGGACGTGTTGATTTAGAAGGAAAAAACACATTTTTGGGATGGCTCGTATAAAGCATGGAGAATTTGGACCCATTTGTGATAATTATGATGAAGCAATGCTTGCATGGTTGTGCTTACATTAATGTTTTATCTCTTTACCGGATAAATTGCAGTAAACTGTAAAGCGAATTTCAAAAAAGCAACACGCGAAGGGACCGACTACAGACAGTTAGAGTATGATGAGGAGAAATAATTTCCTCGACAATTCTTTTCAAATTGAATCGTAGGTATAGCAAATTGGACCAGTTCCAATGAAATATTAAAGCTTCCGCGCAGAACTATTGCAAATATTCATGAAAAGAAAATGAGAACGAAAGTGGCTTCACTACAGTAATTATTTAAACTGAGCGAATATAGTAAAGGATCAAACGTAGACAGTCCCGACCTTTGGCAGGCTTATATTCGGGGCCTTTTTAAAGACATAGTTCCAATCACCAACATATGTCACTTACTCTGATTACAAATAAACCAATGCGTGAAAACTTGTGAAAGTGGTGGCGCTCTGTTAAATTACCTGAAAGCAAATACGCTCAAGACGCAACTGACAATACAAACATGCCAAATATGAAAGGACACAAATATGTCCACCTCAACATATGTACGTGTCCTATGCACCACTCACTAAATCTTACTTTTAAAAGCAATAGGGCACATATACACAGCCCACTTACTATCAGACTATCATATACGACATATAATCTAACATACAGTTCTTGAGATTTTCTTGCTTCCTAAATATTACATTAAGCTCCGCCTACCATTCATATCAATTAATTGCAACAGTTTCATAACGTAAATACTTACGTATGATAACAATATATAAACAGGCCAATTATGCAAGAAAAATGTGTAACTGTCAAAATATGGCCATTTTAAGATTTTGACATTACCCACTCATATGTATGACTCATGACATCACTTCAAAGGCAAGAGAGCACGTCTACAGCTCTTTTAGCTATCAGACTATCATATATGACATGAATCCAACATATGGTTCCTGAGCTATGCAACATTACGCAATTATCACACCATAGGTTGCTTATGTTGTAGCATAGGATCTAAAATCGGTGGAAATCATTCAGAACATACATCGTGGATCTACTTGTAATTTTGAGGGGCCAGAGGGAGGGGGCGGGGGGGGGGAGGGGCTATTTGAGAAGAGGATTTTTAGTTGAAAATACTGCTGTTGTGCAAAATGTCTTCACAAGTTATACCCGTCTCTCTCAATTTATAAATTGGAAACAATATTTTTTTATCTCATAGATTAGGGTCAGTTGTTGATTTCTTTTGTATCTCTGCTTCTTATGTACACCAATTTCCACGTCATATCATTGTTCCTTGGGAAAATATTTACACATTGTAATTACTTAAAATCTGTTCATTTTTGTCAATAGGGACCCTAGTATTGACAGATAGGTATTGAAATGAGGTTTTAATTTTTATATTTTTTTTTATAATTGAGCTAATTAGATATGTAAATATGCAAATGAGGTTATGATACATACAATGTACTTTTTTTGCCCATTCGAAATTATTTTGATGAAATCTGCTGGACTTTTGATAGTTTGATGAGTTCAAGACATGTTATTTCATAAGTAAAATATAATTTGATGTTTGAATGTGAGGAATATGACTGATTTTTCCCGCCTCCCTCCAAACTACTTGACCAACATGTATTATGTACAAAGTGGCTATTCTTACGACTAGTCGTAACAATAATGACCTTTTGCGCATGCGCAGTTGCTATTTTTACGACTAGGAGTACTATTTTTACAACCAGGAGTAACAATAATTTCCGGTTAGGGTTAGGTTCAGGGTTAGGGTTGGATTGAGGGTTAGAGTTAGGGTTACCCCTACTACAGTTGGAAGTCTGACCTCAATATATGACCGTTACTAGCAAACTTTCGAGCACAGCTACTTGACCCGGAAGTAATTGTTTCGCGCAAATCCGGTAATTAAAGATACTTTAGAGACTCAAATACGATCATTTCCGGAAAGAAACGAAGATTTTACCAATAGAACAGTGCATTTTCTTATCGACGACCAACGCAAAAACATAAAGGTAAGTCAAATCGAGTCGACGTCTATCGTTATTTGACTTTCGCGTCTTAGACAACTTTTAACCGTAAAAATAGCATTTTTGTAATATATAAGCTTGAATCTTACTCATATTTTTCAGAAAAGTTGTAACTCCACCGAAAAGTGTGATTTTTTGGTCAACGAAAGTGGTGCTCCTATGTGGTTTTGGTTGCCCCTAATACATGTATCCTAACGTACATAATACACATATACACGAAAGCACCGTATCCTATAACGTGCAGCCTAGCGCTATATGTCGACTATGATGTAGCTAGTGCTACAGTAGATTTGCAACGTCTCGTATTTTTCGTAATCTTTCTATTCGGCATAGATTCCCTTCATTTATTTGCGTTAATATGGAAAAATCAGGGAGTTGATAAGTCACGGTAATACTTATGGCTACTAAATAGTTAAAATTTTAAAATTTGAGGGCATAGTGGACAGTAATATTACTAGTACTAGCCTATACTAGGCCTAGTACTTTTGTATTTACTAAAGTAATATACTACGACAAGTTTTTACTACAGGTAGGCCCTAGCCTAGTTTTAGTAATACTAGAATACCTGCATAGTTTAGTCCAATTTTAATAATGGACTAAGGCTTATAACCTTTAGTTCTTAGCCTACGCCTTCTTGTACCTTGGGTAATAATTCTAAGGGGCCTGTTCTTGAAAAGATTTGGACTGCATAAGATACAATTTAGTATTATTATTATTATACAAAAATTATTAGTAGTACTAGTAGACTGCCTTTGTACTATGTATAAGTTAAGATCATGGCTTATTATGAGTTTTATTAAAGCTGGACTGGGTGAAAATTTCCTCCATCCTGGGATCGGGATCCATTTCAATGTCACTTTGTTACAAGTGTTCAAGACCGGTATTAGATCCATGACTTACGTAAGTCTAGGCCCAATTCCCTATGCTTAATATGTAGTTGGGTAGAGCAAGATACGTAACACAGAAATAAAACTAGCTTGCTTTATACTGCTTACACTTTATACTTATTGCTATTACAGTTAGACCTACTGCTGGTACTTGAGAACAATTGCACCTCATAGAGCCATGTAGTTGTACATAGCTACTTATAATTCCAGGTGACTTAAAACAATATCAGGGATCATTTTAGGACAACATGTTTTGCTGTTAACGAGAGTTTACGATCTTTTTATTGTTAAGTTGTTTTCTATGATAGGTACAGTAGTAGAAGTACTTAGTCATTCACTTACAGTCTTCCCTATGTGTGTGTGTGTCACACACAGATTTCTCTAAGGTGCTTTCCCATGTATATATGACAAAAAAAAAAGTTATTCCCAAAAAGAAGAAAAGTTTCATTCACTATTAAATTTGTTTTGTTATGTATAATGACTAACATTGCAAAATGCAGTTCCACTGGTATTAAGTATTAGCCCAACCCCCCAAAAAGTATTCATCTACTTTATGTACCTCATTCTTAAGGTGAACAGAGAGCTTCCAGAGTTTATTACATCCTCATGTATATTATCCTCATATCTGAAGTCTTCATATATATAAGAGTTTATTTATAGAAATCTGTTGATAAATGTAGTCTCACATTCTATTTAATACTATATATCGTTAAGTTCCTAGCTCTGTTATATGTACCTGTAGTAAGAAGGAATGCAGCCTGTGTTCAGCTAAGTACCTGTTGTTACAACTCTGCTCCAAACTATTGTTTGTTTAATCAGGTTGTATTATTAGTGTGCTACCTTTAAGCAATTTTGTTTTCTATATATGTAATTTACATTTTTCCTCAGTTTCTGTTATACTCTTATAGAAAGAACAAGTTGTGTGCAGCAACAGGCTGTAATATACTCAGCAGTCTCATGCCTATTCTCTAGCTAACTCGAACAGGTTATTGGCCCAGACACATACACTGGAAGTTAACTGTGTAGAATAGATTGTTGTTTGGAATTTATGTGCTGATTTTGGAACCATTTCTTGGGAAATGTTGGTACTTAAATTGGTTAATTTAGTCGTGACAACTGACCAATATGGCTGGAACAACAGAAGATATGACGTGGAAAATTAACAAAATGGATGGCTCGAACTGGCTGACATGGAATTTTCAGATGAGACATTTGTTGCTTGTAAAAGGCCTGTGGGCTATGAGGATGGCTCAGGAAAGTTGGGGGTTACTGTATGTGAGAAGATGAAGAGTGCGAACTTGAAAAAGACACAACTAGCATTTTTCACCATTGTGCTTGCAATAGCATCAAGTCAGCTGGAATTAATTACAATAAGTGACAAACCAAGGATGCTTAGGATACCTGAAAGGGATTCTCTGTAGCCAACAAAATTCAGCTCAAGAAAAAGTACCTCAGAACTGGAGGCAGAGGGCAAGTCAGTTGGAAATAATTTGAATTATATGAAAGGAATTAAGGATCCTTGGGCTGCTATTGGTGCTCCTATTTCTGAAGAAGACCAGGTTGTTATATGTCTAGTTTGGAGTTATTTATTTACTTTCTACTCTTACCATTTATATACTTTATATATTTGTCTTTCAATTTAAATCTTATGCTTTATGTCACAGTTATGTCTCACTATTTCAAAGTTACAAAACTATCCATCCTGCCACCTGAACTGTTTTTGCCAAGTCATGCCTTCACTATGCCACCTTGTAATACCCCTTCCAGCCATAATGCACTTGACATTTTGTGTGATTTTTTTCAGACAATATTATTGTATGAAGTCTTCACAGTATGAAGTGTGTTTTCAAGAAGTATTAAAACAAATTTAAGCTATTCCTTCCATTTGAATAAAGTATTTCACTTTGAAGTGATCAAAGTAATTTTTATTTCATGCCCATATTTTCACAGGATATTAAAACATGTTCTTTCATGGAGAGTGTAACACCAAATGTTTTTGTTTTCTTTTTTTTCTGTTGCTTAAAGTGCCTTATTGTTACAGTTACAAAATCAATAAAAGACCAGGCAACTCTATTTCCACTGTTGACTAATGTTTGTATCTATGCATGTGCAAAAGAAAAAGAAAACAGCCCTACTCAAAAAATTTGGTCAGAGTATCCATAGAACGTAATGTATCCAAACATGGCCTGTGCACTGAAAGTCTGCTTTTAGTTTAAGTCCCCATATGTGGCAAAACCACCTCATCCCTCCAAAATACAATAACTCTTCCCAAAGCTGGTGTACACCACACCCATCCCAAAGATGGGAAACTCCAAACCTTTTCCCAAATCTGCTAAGCACCACATTCCCTCCCAAAAAAACCTAAAAACACCACACACCCCCCCCCCCAAAACAACACACCCCTACCCAAGCCCCAGTACTTAAAACTCCAATATTGACAAGTGGTTATGTAGTGTGATACATGAACCAAACAAGGATTGGTATTGACTGGAAAACTAACTTATGTTTATTGATGAATATAAGCAACAGATGAGTACCCAGCTTTGCACAATCTCACTGAGTAAGGGCTACTGTGGAACTATGGTAAGTGGGTAAGTATAAATCATTTGGTATTGTCGGTATAAATCATTCGGAATTGTTGGAAGTTCCTTACAATAAAGCAACTAGAAATAAGGCTTGGCCTAGGCCTGTTACCTCTGTATATTCGACATGTGGTATGACCCCTTCAGTTTTGACAACAGACTCAGGAAAGTTTGTGTTACCTTAATAGTTACCACTATAATTTAGCTAGAAAGGAAACACCATCTCCCTTGCCCCCTCCCCATCTTGCCACTCTTACCCCTCCCATACGCAGCTCTCATTAATTTCACATTTTACCTAATCATATATTAGAATTGGGGACAAAATTTCTTCCAAACCTTAGCACAACTTAAATTACTTAACTTCACGCCACAAAACCTAACATTCCTAATAGACCGTACACTAAAGGAATTGGTTCCACTACATTGAAAACGATTTGAATGAAGTCTTGTTGGTAGTAGCCCATAGCGTGCAAACGGCTTGGCGAAAGTCTACCTAATTTAAAATGGCGGCGACAGCAACAAAATCGGCGAGTCGAGGTAATCGTTTTGTGACCGGCCGTCTTAGACAACCATTTCACCTAATCTTTACAGCATCATGTAGGAGAGTAGAAGATCGACAAATGGGAGAACTTTTTTGCTGTAACTCTCTTTCGTTGGTTCGTTTTGACCTATTTTGTGTCAGTTAGAAATACATGTGTGAGGACGAAGTTGGATTGCAATCGTTGTTTCATAGGTTTTCGTTGATTTTTTCTCGGGTATCTTTGCCCTACCATACATTGGAATTACTTTTAATCCATTCTGTGAGGTTTTGGTAAGTTGTTAACTTTCAATGTCTGTAAATTCTGTGAGTGAATCGTAGGACCTACTTTACGTTAAATGCGGGGAAATTCAAATTTAATGATATGCGTGATCGTTGATCTTGCTTCGAGGTCACAGGTCAGACTTCCAACTGTACTACATGCGCAGTTGCTTTATTTACTTTGAATTCGCATGAATTCGCCGATGTCGTAAGAATAGTTTATAAATAATTGTTACGACTAGTCGTAAGAATAGACACGGCCTATTATGTAATACAATGGTAGTCAAGCGTAACGGTAAGTTATATACCAATTGCGCTACGACAGTACATGTATACACAATACATTGTACATACAGTGTGGCTTACCATATCAGGATTTCATCGTCAGAATCTTCTTCCTCCAATGGCTGGATGGTCAAATTGCCCATAAAAAGAAGGTCTAACGCCTCTTAGAAGTATTTAGCCATGATAATATGTGCTAAATAGTTACCGTTTCAATTACGTGAGTGATAGCGTTGAGTTTGTTGATCACACACACCTGTTTGAACGTAGCAGCCACTAACAGCAGCCACTAACAGCAGCCAATAGTGTATACATCAACGTTACACGCCGTGGCCACTGATGTTTGTACACTGTGACGAGCGCTGGGTATGCTGTGGTGGGAAAGTGGATCCCCAGCAGCCACTAAGGGCAGCCTAAATTAACAGACAATAACAAGACTGCTACTTTTTCGTACCTGTTTAAAGCGATAATAATTAACGCTATGAATACTGTAAAATGCCAATAATTGCACCATATGAGAGATGAGTTGTTGCTCTTTCATGTAATATAATTTTGGAATTTAATGGTGGACGAAATCTGCATCCATATTGAACTGAAACTTGTGATCCTACCAAATCTTGTGGGAAAGGCGTAAATTGCGGCAATTTCTATACGATTTTTTTTCTTTTTTTTTCAAATGTCTAAACAATGAATTTATGAGAATATGCAACAGTCAAGAGGGGTACAATGACGATGTTAAGGTATTCCTCTTACACGTGGTATGAAAAAACAGCCAGTAACACTTTGATTTATTGAAATTCGATGGCTACAAACCGTTTGATCCTAACAGGAGTGGGATGCAAATGGGAAAATTAGCTCGAAACGCGCGGTAATGTGTTATGATCCAAACGTATTATTATTTCAAAATCGATTAATTTGAGTTATTGACCTAGTTAGGAGGTCCGGTTAACATCAAATCAAAGAAAACAATTTCTTCTTTCACGTGTTATACCTACTATCGGTAACAAAGCCGATTTTTTTGACCAAAAGTGGCCTAAACGTTTTAAAATATTGATAATTTTTATTTTTTTCAAAATCGATTAACTTTAGTTATGGAGCCTACTGGCATGTACGGTTAGCACCACATTAAAGTAGACAGGTTCATCTTTCACGTGATATACCTCTACTATCGGTAACAAAAATGATTTCTTGACCAAAAATGGCCTTAAAGTTTTAACCCCGATACGGACATCTCTAAACGCGCTGTATATCTAACGTGTAATGATCCAAAAAATGATTTTTTTCTTCAAAATCAAATAACTTTAGTTATGGAGCCTACTAGGATGTCCGGTTAGCACCACATTAAAGTAGAATGGTTCCTCTTTCACGTGGTATACCTCTACCATCGGTAACAAAAATGATTTCTTGACCAAAAATGGCCTTAAAGTTTGAACCCTGATACGGACATCTCTGAACGTATATACGTGATATACGTATATATACGTATATACGTATATACGTGATGTGTAAGGATCAGAAAATTGGTTAATTTTTTTTTTTTGCAAAATCGATTAACTTTAGTTATGGAGCCTACTGGCATGTCCGGTTAGCACCACATAAAAGTAGACAGGTTCATCTTTCACGTGGTAAACGCGCTGTATATACGTAATGTGTAAGGATCAGAAAACTGGTTAATTTTTATTTTTTTCAAAATCGATTAACTTTAGATATGGAGCCTACTGGCATGCCGGTTAGTACCACATTAAAGTAGACAGGTTCATCTTGCACGTGGTATACCTCTACTATCGGTAACAAAAATGATTTCTTGACCAAAAATGGCCTTAAAGTTTTAACCCCGATACGGACATCTCTAAACGCGCTGTATATCCAAGGTGTAATGATCTAAAAAAATGATTTTTTTTTTTCCCCTTCAAAATCGAATAACTTTAGTTATGGAGCCTACTAGGATGTCCGGTTAGCACCACATAAAAGTAGACAGGTTCATCTTTCACGTGGTATACCTCTACTATTGGTAACAAAAATGATTTCTTGACCAAAAATGGCCTTAAAGTTTTAACCCCAATACGGACATCTCTAAACGCGCTGTATATCTAAGGTGTAATGATCTAAAAAAATGATTTTTTTTTTTCCCCCCTTCAAAATCGAATAACTTTAGTTATGGAGCCTACTAGGATGTCCGGTTAGCACCACATAAAAGTAGAATGGTTCCTCTTTCACGTGGTATATCTCTAGTATCGGTAACAAAAATGATTTCTTGACCAAAAATGGCCTTAAAGTTTTAACCCCAATACGGACATCTCTAAACGCGCTGTATATCTAAGGTGTAATGATCTAAAAAAATGATTTTTTTTTTTCCCCCTTCAAAATCGATTTACTTTAGTTATGGAGCCTACTAGGATGTCCGGTTAGCACCACATAAAAGTAGAATGGTTCCTCTTTCACGTGGTATATCTCTACCATCGGTAACAAAAATGATTTCTTGACCAAAAATGGCCTTAAAGTTTTAACCCCGATACGGACATCTCTAAACGCGCTGTATATACGTAATGTGTAATGATCAGAAAAATGGTTAATTTTTATTTTTTTCAAAATCGATTAACTTTAGTTATGGAGCCTACTGGCATGTCCGATTAGCATCACATTAAAGTAGACAGGTTCATCTTTCACGTGGTTTACCTCTGCTTTCGGTAACAAAAATGTTTTCTTGACCAAAAATGGCCTTAAAGTTTTAACCCCGATACGGACATCTCTAAACGCGCTGTATATACGTAATGTGTAAGGATCAGAAAATTGGTTAATTTTTATTTTTTTCAAAATCGATTAACTTTAGTTATGGAGCCTACTGGCATGTCCGGTTAGTACCACATTAAAGTAGACAGGTTCGTCTTGCACACAGTATACCTCTAGTATCGGTAACAAAAATGATTTCTTGACCAAAAATGGCCTTAAAGTTTTAACCCCGATACGGACCCTTCTCTAAACGCGCTGTATATACGTAATGTGTAATGATCAGAAAAATGGTTAGTACGATTCATCTTGCATTCCTATCTTGAGGTTCTAAAGAATGACTGACGATATTAATCTCTCTTCTCATTACCTCTTTGTAAAAGTATAATTTGTAATATTATCACAACAATAAAACGTCTAATAAGTTACACAGACTCTCTATGAGACATGGCATACCCTTTATTCACACTTAGTTACATCCAGTAGCATATATCTCCAATGGGGGTCGGTTGCCAAGGGCATGCACCCACACCCCTCCAAACTCCCCACACTATTGGAAATAATTATACTCCATATCAAACACAAACACTTCATAATTTAGACTTTATAGCACCACATCTCAAAAGAACAGCTCACATGTTGGCCCTCATAAAGAGTGTAGTCGGTAAAACTCACCCCCCCCCACCACACTCATGAAGCGATTTGGACCCACCCACCACCCTCGCATAAACAAATTCTTAGCTACTCCACTGTTTAAGTCAGTCTTAACTCACTATTGACCCTTTCTAAAGTTAAGGGAATTACGTTTAGCGTTTCTTGGTATATTGCATTAATAATTTGAACAATACTCTCTAATAAACGTGCACATTTCTTTCACTGATGTTACGAGGGCCCATTGTAGCCTAACGCTAGTCACTGCTAGTGGGGAACCTACTGTTACAATATAGAAAGTATTTGAAATTGCCTACGTGATAAATCAATATTTGAGAAATTAGGTCGGGTTACCGTGTCAGAATGTTATAATACACGATTGTTCTGGTATATTCCTTATGATGACACGCTGGTCTCGGGTTAACGTCGGTTTACATGAAATCGCGTGTAAGCTGTGCACACATCTTCGTGGATTCTCTGGAATGTTCGCAGGATATGCAAAGGACTTCCGGGAAGGAAGAAACTGGGTCGAATCGTTACTCAGGTGTATCGAGAAAGATCTGGATGGTTCTTGACATGGCGAATCGTATAAAAACCCGCCCAGAGCGGAAAGTTTCTGAGTTTCTGAACAAATACAAGCGACGACACTTATTATACCATTCTACTATATATCGTCAGTGCTCAACTGCCAGTAGTTTCTGAGGGATTGAGATATCGCTACCAAGATTGATTCTGCACTTCCATTCAGAAGTTTGAAGAGGACTTTGCTGTGAAACTACAGTTTTCCAGTCGTTATTTCGGAGAAGGTGAAGAATTTCTGTCTCCGTTGAGGAAGTTCGTTACGCCAGTAGTTTGTGGCTATAAAGCTGATTTTGGACTGACTCTGGTAATTTTTAGTCGGCGAGACGTTCGACTTGTGCTTCACTCTATTGTGGCTGGAAGTCCGTCTTCTATTTTGGAGCATCGCCGGAAAGAAGGTGACTGCTGTTTCTGGGATCGCGAGAAACTTCGTCGAGGACCAGTGAATTTCGCGGTACAACGGACCGAGAATCGTTGTCATCTAGGTCGTGGCCGCTGAGGGATATCGCCGTTGGAAGAGACCAGCGTATTTTAAAGTGTATCCTATCTTGTTAAGTTTGTGAGTAATTTTCTATATATTTGTAATTACAATTTGTTGTTGTTGGTTCAACTCCATTGTTCAATATAGTTTACGTTCTCATATTAATTCTCTAGACTCGTCAATTTGTCTGTGTTCCTTACGGAAACGAACCCAGGCTTGTGTCTCGTTAAAAGTTAATTATCGAGACCTTTCGCATTCCAACGTAACACTGAATTTAACATACTGTTACATCAATATACAAAGGATGAAATCTTCCTCTCCCAACTCAACTCTTTGCAAGCGTATATGCACACTGCTAACCAACAAACACTCCATTATATCAAACATGCTACATAAACCATCATACCATATATGGAACAATATACTTATTACCTGGTCCGTTTGCTGTATTATTCGGGAAAATGATAATAAAACCAATTGCAATGGCAACTGCTTAATCTTCATTCCACAAGATACAACGTAACAGAAAATGTCCTAACAAAAATTAAGACATAATAAAAATTGTCAGACAAGTGAAATGACAATGTAAAACAATTTGGATGAAAATTAATTTTAAGGTTACTTATATTGATCGGTTGCTAAGTAGTGCTATATTATCCATTCCCGTGTTATTCTCATCAACAGCATACAACTAGATACGAAAGAAATTGCAGTCTTTGTCAAATTTTACATCGGTACTGCTAGCAAAATAATCCACATATATTTAAAGAATCACTCTATTCTCTTGTATTTCTTTATACATTATTCTTCTCAGGTTTGTCATTTTTGTTACCGATGGTAGAGGTATACCACGTGAAAGAAGAACCTTTCTACTTCAATGTAAAAAAAATTAAATAGTTTTCTGATCATTACACATTACGTATATACAGCGCGTTTAGAGATGTCCATATCGGGGTTAAAACTTTAAGGCCATTTTTGGTCAAGAAATCATTTTTGATACCGATGGTAGAGGCACACCAAGTGAAAGAAGAACCTTTCTACTTTAATGTGGTGCTAACCGGACATCCTAGTAGGCTCCATAACTAAAGTTAATCGATTTTGAAGAAAAAAAAAATTGACCATTTTTCTGATCACTACACATTACGAATATACAGCGCGTTTAGAGATGTCCGTATCGGGGTTAAAATTTAAGATCACTTTTGGTCAAGAAATCATTTTTGTTACCGATAGTAGAGGTATACCACGTAAAAGAAGAACGTTTCTACTTTAATGTGGTGCTAACCGGACATCCTAGTAGGCTCCATAAGTAAAGTTAATCGATTTTGAAAAAAATAAAAATTAACCATTTTTCTGATCATTACACATTACATATATACAGCGCGTTTAGAGATGTCCGTATCGGGGTTAAAACTTTAAGGTCACTTTTGGTCAAGAAATCATTTTTGTTACCGATAGTAGAGGTATACCACGTGAAAGAGAAACATTTCTACTTTAATGTGGTGCTAACCGGACATGCCAGTAGGCTCCATAACTAAATTTTATCGATTTTGAAAAAAATAAATATTAACCATTTTTCTGATCATTACACATTACGTATATACAGCGCGTTTAGAGATGTCCGTATCGGGGTTAAAACTTTAAGGTCACTTTTGGTCAAGAAATCATTTTTGTTACCGATAGTAGAGGTATACCACGTAAAAGAAGAACCTTTCTACTTTAATGTGGTACTAACCGGACATCCTAGTAAGCTCCATAAGTAAAGTTAATCCATTTTGAAAAAAATAAAAATGAACCATTTTTCTGATCATTACACATTACGTATATACAGCGCGTTTAGAGATATCCGTATCAGGGTTAAAACTTTAAGGTCACTTTTGGTCAAGAAATCATTTTTGTTACCGATAGTAGAGGTATACCACGTAAAAGAGGAACCTTTCTACTTCAATGTGGTGCTAACCGGACATGCCAGTAGGCTCCATAACTAAATTTAATCGATTTTGAAGGAAAAAAAAAAAAACATTTTTCTGATCATTACACCTTAGATATACAGCGCGTTTAGAGATGTCCGTATCGGGGTTCAAACTTTAAGGCCACTTTTGGTCAAGAAATCATTTTTGTTACCGATAGTAGAGGTATACCACGTAAAAGAGGAACATTTCTACTTTAATGTGGTGCTAACCGGACATGCCAGTAGGCTCCATAACTAAAGTTAATCCATTTTGAAAAAAATAAATATTAACCATTTTTCTGATCATTACACATTACGTATATATAGCGCGTTTAGAGATGTCCGGATCAGGGTTAAAACTTTAAGGCCATATTTGGTCAAGAAATCATTTTTGTTACCGATGGTAGAGGTATACCACGTGAAAGAAGTACCGTTCTACTTTAATGTGGTGCTAACCGGACATCTTAGTAGGCTCCATAACTAAAGTTAATCGATTTTGAAGGGAAAAAAAAAAATCATTTTTTTAGATCACTACACCTTAGATATACAGCGCGTTTAGTGATGTACGTATCAGGGTTAAAACTTTAAGGCCACTTTTGGTCAAGAAATCATTTTTGTTACCGATAGTAGAGGTATACCACGTGAAAGAGGAACCTTTCTACTTTAATGTGGTGCTAACCAGACATCCTAGTAGGCTCCATAACTAAAGTTAATCGATTTTGAAAAAAAAATCATTTTTCTGATCATTACACATTAAGTATATACAGCGCGTTTGGGGTTTTATTTTCGCCAATCTAGCGTTTTTTCGTCAACTGTCGCTGGTAACACTGGTTATAACAAACACACACGACCGCAGTTGTAGTACAATGTGTCATGTCTTACTGTCCTTTTTTTCTTAGTGGCTGCTGTTAGTGTCTGCTCTTAGTGGCTGCCAGCTTCAATGAGGCATCACACACTACACGAAGCATATTAACTGTGGTAGACCGAAATTCTATACCATAGAAATGCTCGAGTTGAAATGCTAGGGATTACTCACAAAGTGGAGGCGTTATTGCTAAATTGTTTCTATATAGCCAAGCGTTTCAGTGTGGCGCCTCTGGAGAGCTAAAAATCTACTCTGTAGGGTGAATCATTCTGGAGAAATAATATCGGAAATTTGACCGTGTTTTGGCCCTAACTTAGACCGAAAAACGTCACTTTTTGACATATTTTACCCAAATATAGAGCCATCTCTCTACATATGCCTGTTAGGCTCCTGATTTGATTCCTTGTATGTCTTAGCTAGTTGTATGAGATAGGGTCAGTTGACTTGAAAGTTTTCACTCTTCTCACGATTTTTTTGAAAAAAAGGTCAAAACGACCGTTTTTTTTAATGTAAACAAATCTTTGAATACAAAATTAAAAAAAGGTCCATGTGACCCCCTCGGAAAAATGTTGTTTGTTGATGCAGGCTGTCTTATGTGCAAAATAAAGCTATGGGAAGCTCTCTAGTGTATTCCTATCTCGAGTAATGATTTTCTAAACACATGGGTTTTCAGTGCTCAAATCTGTACAAACTGTACAGAGGGAGTTGAAGATGATGTTTTAAATTATATGTCACATTCTAACATCCAAGTATGGACATAACCGTTGGATGCACATTTCTATGACACTGTATGCACGATAAATGGCTAAACTAGAATATTTTTTAAAGGAGGGTGAAGAGTTTTTGGCGCATATCAGTCAATATGCGCCAGGAAGGTGATGGGGTTGTGGGATGTTTCCCTTAATGCAGGTCGAAAAGGCGGAAATGTTTTATTTTACAATAGCAAAACTAGATGATTTTGTCGAGGGTGAAAGAAGTGTTTAAGGCGCATTTCAGCTGTAATGCGCCAAGAAGGGGTGGGGTTATTGTATTTGTCTTGTCTTGTTTCGGAAAAGGTGATAGAGTTTTTACAGTACGTATACTTGTCGCCAATGGTAGATGTAATTTCAGTGATATATATTCAGCATGTGCAAGTACGTTTTCAGGCGTGCATGTACACTGCAGCATTGTGTGCATTTTCAAGACATCGATGTGCACATTTATACTAAACACCTTTCAGCTGGACCGATTATAGGTGGCCTATATCTATTTCGATGCAAATAGGTGCTATATTTTCCCACAATATCAATTTGTTTTGTGACATTTGACGCAATGTGAACATCCGGTCCACAGGACGTATCATTAAGTCGATGCATGCTTTCTACTCAAGATGTGGCAAATCATGGAGAGGGTACCTATCATATATGTAGCCAATATACAGCGCTATCACAACCCCAGTTATAATACGGACCCATGCAGCTGCAACTATTTAGGAAATTAACTTAGAAGAATTAGCTGTAGCTGTAACACGGACGTTTACAGACCTGCAATTAATCTGAGCCTGAACAACTATATACCCTTAATGTTGGGAAATTGTATAGCACATGCAGTACGTGTGCATTTAGCTATTATAGTGTAGACGAAGCCTCACAAAAGCTTTGTTGGAGGATTTCATCTTTATACAAATATGAGTTACTTTGACAAAATGTCTGCAATGTTTGAAGAGTTAACGGCACTCGATCCATCAGGCACGGTCAAGTTTCTGCTCGTGTGTGATTCATGATTTTGATAGCATATGTTTATTTGAAGAAAGGGGAAAAACTTTTTGGAGTGGTTTGTACTAAGGAAGAGAGTTAATTTGGACTCAATTTTTGATCATTATGGTGAAGTGATTCTTGGTTCTGCTTTACATTAATGTTAACCTTTACCGGGTAAATTGCAGCAAACTTTAATGCGAATTAAAAAAATATCAACAAGTGGAGGGAACAAAGACAGGAAATTACGATGACAAGAAAACAATCCTCGACCATTCTTTCCAAATGGAATCTGAGTCAGCATATAACGGACAATTGGTTCCAATGAAATACCAAAGCTTCCGCAGAACTACGGCAAATTTTCATGAAAAGAAAAAACGGACGAAAGTGGCTTCATAAAGTAGTCACTTATACTGAGCGGATCTAGTAAAGGATCAAAATTTGTCAGTCCAGATCTTTGGTAGGCTAAAATTTCAGGGAGGGCCATTCAAAGCCATATGTTCATTAACCAACCTAGTAGGTCCCAATCACGCCTTACACAGTTACTAATTACAGACAAAACCATGGCGGGAAAACTTCTGAAATTGGTGGCGCTGTATCAAATTACAAGGGAAAAAATATGCTCAAGAAGCAACTGACAATACAAACATGCCAAATACGAAAGACATAAATATGTCCACCTTCTACATGTGTCACGCCCCACACAATAATTCATTACATTACTTTTAAAAGCAATAGGGCACATACAAAGCCCACTGACTATCAGACTATCATATATGACATATAATCTAACATACAGTCCCTGATACTTTCTTGCTTCCAAAAAAAATAATAATAATTAAGCCTGCCATATAAATTATTTTTAACAGTTTCCTAACGTGAACACTAACGTATCTGCTACCAATACATACAAGCCAAGTATGAAAGAAAACAAATGCTGTCAACATAAGGCCATTTTAAGATGTTTACATTATGCCTGCCTACTCATTATGTATGACTCATGGCATTACTTGAAAAAGCAATCAATATACAGCTGATTGGCTACCAGACTATCATATACGACATGAATCCATATGAACATATGGTTCCTGAGCTACTCCCACACACATTTATATGTATATATATATATATATATATATATATATATATATATATATATATATATATATAAATATATATATATATATATATATATATATATGTATATATATATATATTTACAGTCACCTTCATGAATTACAACAATGATAATTAAGATTAAAACTACATTGAAAATATTCATACTTACGGGGAGAGTTTTGATACATTCTTGCTGGCCATCGTCTTTGATTTTGTGTGCAGATATTCAATTTGTAATAGATTCCGATCTGGAGAAGAAATACATGTTTACGAAATTAAAAGGACTGCATTTGTCGGTTCATTGGATCTTGGTCGCCAATAACTATTTATAACTAAATGACCATATATATAACTGAAATTCATAACTGCAGTTTTGTGCCTTTGGACATCTGACTGAGTTAATGCAATTGGTTGGGATGTGAGTGGAGCGTGTATGAGGAGATGGTTACACTGTACCAAAACTGATTGTGAAAAAGAAAAACTTTGTATGTAACCAAACTTCTATGTTGATATTAGTTACAGCATTTGTATGCTTTTGTGTATGATGTGATGGTATTATGAAATGTAATTAGAGAAACAATGTACAGTAAAGGCAATTCATGCACATGGATATTACAATTCCACAATGCAAGTTACCAGTATATTGACCCTCTTCTTGGTTCCTGTCTTCATGTCACCCCCCCCCCCTCTCTCTCTCTCACTCATTTGATGAACAATACAACAAGACTCTCTCACATACTATCCGTACTAGCTACAATGTAACAAATGGTGGCAGACTGTATATTTATGTGTCTTGTTGATACTCTTGTGGGTTCAGTTAACATGGAAACAGACTGCCTAAATTATGACACAGATGAGAAGCTTTAATATTTATGCTGATAATTAAGCATTAACATTCATCAATATAAATTTCCAGTAATAAATTCAAAACATATGAGCTGAATAGAAAACAATTAGGGAATGAACGCAGTCCGCTATGACATCATCACTATGGCTCATAAAGTTTGAAGGACATGAATCTTGAATTTGAGAGATCTTGTATACTGTGACATTCTCTCTATTTAGAATGTCATTAAAATGCAACGTTTAGTAGAAATATTATATTCCTCTGAAAATAGGGGAGTTGAATATTATATATAAAAAGTTAACAAAAAGAAGTTTCCAGCTGAATTGCTGTGATGACATCATTCAGCTGTTGCTAGATGCATTTCACAAAATACCACCAAATTGAAAGATTTTCTTTGCCATACAAGATGCTATAAAGGTTTTGACCTATATCTTGCCAGCATTATGTCTGTAAGGAATCAACTTCAGCCACCTGAATACCTTTTGAATGTCACTGTGAATACAAATTATTTGTATGCATGTATTATTAGATGAATTATCAACCTGAATGAAGTCATCAATATCAATCCAGTCAATAGTTATTATTACCATGTCTCTCCACATACTGCTGAAGATCTATTCGGTCTGCCTTTCCCAAAGCTGTAGCAAGCACTCTGCAGGTGGCCTTAGTATCATTCCTTTTTCTCCAGTGACGAAGCATAAAGTATTTTGTGTCTTGATGACACCGGCGATTATCTTCCTTTAAATTATCAAGATCAGCATCGCTAATATTCAAATACCTGGCAAGGCTTTGCCACTCTGAATCCAGCTTTTCTGCCAAATACTACAAGAAAGATGAATTGAAATTAAATCTGCTTCATTTACATTCAAAACATAAATATCTTACACTAAGGACAATTTATAGAATAGCTGTGGATGGAAGAGACCTCGATGAATTGGTACACTAATGGCTTGTGGTCTAGTTGAAACAAATAAATTGATGTGACAATAGAACATCAGAGGGGCTTATATTGTAATATTTATACAGAAAGTAGATGCTTCATTGTCCAAGAACTAAAAAACAACCCTAAATAACTGCCTATCTTCTTTCTGCCACACAAATACATAACATAATGCTATGTCCACTTGGAACAGTATGATATCTGTACAATCCTTACAAATTTACTTATAAAAAGCATAACCAAGGCTGCTGAACAAATTTCAGAACCCACCAGACTTCTGGGAGAATGGCCACAAATAAGTTAATTTATTACAGTCATTGGAATATTAAATATTAGGTAGTAAAGCCACGGGATGCAGGATGAGGCATGACAGCTAGCAGGACACTTTACTGATCACAGACACCCCGCACAACCCCTCCAAACAAACACAACAATTTTGTCGCCTATCCCTGGATCATTGTTGTAGAATCTTGACAAACATCATTATGATAATAAATACCTCTAAAATGCAATCAGGTACTGTACTGTCTGCAATTTCACCTGTGGACTGATTCCCCTGTGGAAAGAGAACATACATTACCATTAAACTTACCAAAAAGATACATTGTTCCAAACTAGTATTTTCGAAGGCTGCAAAATACACTAATTTATCTTACACATACTATTATAGCTAAATTCAATCTCCATATATTTGGTGTAAGGATCAACCATAGCATCAGAGAAGAATTGCAAGAAGTGGAAGAAATAGGAGGTATTACCAAACGGGTAGAAACACACGCATAGAGAAAAGAATCTACTCATATAAATCAATTCCTGATATTCATTAATTATTTTCTCCATTCTCACACCCTTGCAAAATATTGTCGTCTTGTAAAATATGTTTTTACTTTTATTTTGCAAATGGAAATGCAACAGAAATGCTCAGTATCATGCATAGCTTGTCATTATGATTATTAAGCAATCACATATTTCTTTGTTTTACTAGACATTCTCTTTTGCTTGTATAAAAGTAAAAGTTCTGTAGGTCTTGATTTTTTTGTAGACCTTATCTCCTCCATTTCATTTTATGGCTGGACCACCCTTTGCCTCTTACTCTACATTTTAAATCAGTTAGAAAATACAGGAATGCGTATAAGTTTTTGGAAACTATATGTTGACAGGTGTTTTTTTTTCTATGTGTTTGTTTTTAGCAGGGAGTTTTTATGGAACAACTCCCTAGTTAAAGCCACATGCAGAGGTTACAACATCACCAAGAAAGCATAAACATTCAGAAGGAGAGAAACATTATGGAGAGATTCATTTCATTCCAAACCTACTTTGCATGGTTTTGTGGCATCTACAAGCCTGTACAAAGAAACTTATTTACTTTAGCCAGTTGATGATGATGATAAAACTGATGTTGGTTGCATAATTCGGGCAAAGATCAGGTCATAAAATCAAATATTTCCTGACTATCCATAGAATTGACTGACAAAAGTAGTGTTGGCACTCAAACATGTCTTCAACAGTGGTAAGGTATATAATGCAACACATTACAATCATGTTACCACCCTAACATTGTTTTGTTAAAGTGATGTCAGGTATAATGGTTCACTATAATATTACAACATGCAGCTCATGCTAATAAGGATATGAACCCTCAAGTGGATAGTTTGAGATCAGTGCGCTTTCTCAGATGATGCAGTGCTTAAGAAACATTAGCTAAACCACTTAGTTCATGAAAATCTGGGCCAAGAGCCTGTCAACTCAACAGCTTGATCTAACCTTTTGATCTCTTTGTACCAAAATCCATTTAATCAGTAATACACATATCAAACATTTCCATTCCAAAACAACGAACCTCCAACTTTAATACAAATATAATAGGATCAGAGTTCCCCTGTTGTGCTGAAACATTGCAGAATGAGTCCTGAGTTTGTTTCCTTTGAAGTACAAATGACACTAAGTGATCTTCAGACCCTGCTATAGACTGCCAAGATATCTCCTACAAGAAGAACAAAATGATTTATGCATTTGGTGATGTTTAAACCATGCAGATACATTGCTAAGCAAGAGCCCAAGGGCACTGTGGTTCCTTGGGTAGAGGTATATGACAATACACATAATATTATCATAGCAAGATTGGGCTCAAATAGTCCAAGTAATTGTGGTCGGACTACATGTACCCATAAAGTAACCAACACTATAGCCAACACTTTTGAGATCTGAATATGGCGTCGAAAATGTAAGAAATATAAGGTCACCTACAAGCGGGTCAACAGATTTGATAACATTGGTGACCTCAGATCACATGACCGTTAAGTTTGAAAATGTTCCACCACCCCATTAACAACTTGTCCCAAAATATCAATCGTGTCAGACCTTGGCACTGGGAGTTAATTGCATTAAATGTCTAAACATTAACTTTGAACTCATATAACTTCACACACAAAGGTCACATGGGGGTCAACTCATTGACATTTTTGATTGGTGAGACGTGAATATAGCATCAAAACTATAAAAATTCAAATATTTTTTCTTTGCCCATTTTCTCCCCCCAAAATACTAGTTTTTTAACATTAATTGACCTTTGGTGACCTCGGATCACATGACCATTAAGTTTGAAAATATTCCTCTATACCATTCGCAACTTGTCCCAAAATATCAACCGTGTCACACTTTGGCACTGGGAGTTATTGCATTAAATGTCTGAAAATTAACTTTGACCTCTTATAACTTCACACACAAAGCTCACCCGGGTGTCAACCCATTGACATTTTTGATCGGAAGGTACCTTTGATATCCAAATCTAGCATCAAAACCAAACATTTCTTTTTTGCCCGTTTTCTCCCAAAATAAGCACATGTTTTCTAATGTGACCTCTGACCTTTTGACCTTGGTTTCAGATGTAGTTTGATCTCCTGATTCCAAAAATCAACAAGACAAGTCTGTACAGCCATCCTAACTCTGACTGAAAACTTTGACCCCATATAACTTCGCACACGAAGGTCACACGGGGGTCAACCTATCGACATTTATGATCAGAAGGTACCTTTGACATCTGAAAATAGCATCGAAACTGTAAAAATCCCCAAAACACTTAAAGGTCATCAGAGGTCAAATTGAGGTCAAGGGTCGCCCAGATGCGGGTCGACAATTAGATTACATTGAAGCAACTCCCAACCCTAACAGACAATTCGTTCTTAAGTTATCGCAAAAATACTTGTTTTTTAACATTAATTGACCTTTGGTGTCCTCGGATCACATTACCGTTAAGTTTGAAAATATTTCCCTATACCAATCGCAACTTGTCCCAAAATATCAACCGTGTCACACTTTGGCACTGGGAGTTATTGCACTAAATGTCTGAAAATTAACTTTGACCTCATATAACTTCACACGCAAAGGTCACCCATTGACATTTTTGATTGGTGAGACGTAAATATAGCATCAAAACTATAAAAATTCAAACATTTTTTCTTTGCCCATTTTTTCCCCCCAAAATACTAGTTTTTTAACATTAATTGACCTTTGGTGAACTCGGATCACATGACCATTAAGTTTGAAAATATTCCCCTATACCATTCACAACTTGTCCAAAAATATCAACTGTGTCACACTTTATTGCATTAAATGTCTGAAAATTAACTTTGACAACGTATGACTTCACACACAAAGCTCACCCGGGTGTCGACCCATTGACTTTTTGATTGGAAGGTACCTTTGATATCCAAATCTAGCATCAAAACCAAACATTTTCTTTTTCGCCCGTTTTCTCCCAAAATAAGCACATTTTTTCTAATGTGACCTTTGACCTTGGCTTCAGATGCAGTTTGGTCTCCTGATTCCAAAAAAACAACAAGACAAGTCTATACAGCCATCCTAACTCCGACCGAAAACTTTGACCCCATATAACTTCGCACACGAAGGTCACACAGGGGTCAACCTATTAACATTTATGATCATAAGGTACCTTTTACATCTGAAAATAGCATCAAAACTGTAAAAATGCCCAAAACACTTAAAGGTCACCAGAGGTCAAATTGAGGTCAAGGGTCACCCAGATGCAGGTCGACAATTGGATTACATTGAAGCAACTCCCAACACTAACGGACAATTCGTTTTCAAGTTATCGCAAAAATACTTGTTTTTAACATTAATTGACCTTAGGTGACCTCGGATCACATGCAAGTTAAGTTTCAAAATGTTCCCCTAACCAGTTCACAACTTGTCCCAAAATATCAACATTGTTGCACATTGGCACTGGGAGTTATTGCAGTTTTAATATTTTGGGTTTTTGGACCATAACTGACCTTTGTGGGCACCAAAAACAATAAGGCACATCTTCTCTATGTGGGGGATCTATAGTCCAAGTCTGGCCTCAATCCAACTTTCCCTTATTGAGATAGAGCGTACCCACACAGACACACACAAACCTGACTACATTGGTTCCTTTTGCTAAAGCAAGGAACCAAAAACCTTGTTGTCGAGCTTCCATTGCAGATGAACATATCAAAGAAATATTACTGTCACAGTATTTTATAGCAAGTAAATATGATGCCGTATCTCCTACCCTAGCTGACAGTGTACAGTTTGTGCATAACTTGGTACAATTGTGTATATTCCACAGTATTACACTATGTAAGCCAGAGTGCTGTATGTCATTATGAGTTCAACCTGGTTAGCCCTCGCTTGGTTTATACCCGAAAAAAACAGCAATTTTTCGGGTATCATGTGATCTACGAAGTAACCATAAAATCTTAGCTTATGAAGCAGCTGCAGCAGGAATAAACTTTCACAAAAAATCTTGAGGAGTGAGAGATGGAAAATAGCTTTGGTTACTTTGTAGATCATGTGATACCCGGAAAATTAATGTTTTTAGAGTATAATCCAAGCGAGGATAACCACATTGAACTCCTAATGGTAAACTAATAAGAAATTATGACATTTTTTTAGCACCCTCTCACAAACATAATAAACTATGTTATCAAGTCTAAATTAAAGTAATATCTGACCACTTTAGAACTGAAATATGCAAATGAAAAAATTTACCTTTTTTGGTTTATCTTGCTCTATAGCCCAAGTATTGCCTGGATCAGTGCCATTAAATGATATAGTTAATGGCTGTTTTCCTTCTTTCAAAAATTTCAATTTGAGTTTTTTTGCAGGTTTCATGTCTGGATTCAATTCTAGTATCTGAAATGAAAATCATTTACTAGATGTTACTCTCACTAAAACAAACAATTTATGTCAAATTTACTGATCAATTCATAGGTTAATCCACAAAAAAGTGACTTTATAAAGAAAAATATCTTTTTGTAAAAAATATACTTGCTGGTATACTATTTTAGAAAGAATGATGCATCACAACACACCATTTAATAATGAATTTACATTTGGTTCACCACGTTCAGGAATGTCTTCGTAATATCCAACTTCTAAATTGGCAGTTTTCTTATCCTGTAGTATATCTTTCGTAGCAAATACCACAATATTCTTAGCTTCAACTTCTTTGTCATCAATTACAATCTTCACCCAGCAAAAGCCAAGAAGTCTCAATGTACACTTTGAACGATGAAAGATGTAAGGGCTGAGCGGTCTCTCTTCCCAACAGGGTCTTTGGCCTGTCAAGTTTACAGAAATGAATTTCAATCAGATAAATGAAATCACTAAGAGTGTTGATTTTAATATTTTACCATAAACTACCAGTCCATCAACCTTGTGCATGGTATTTCATAAATATTAAATATTAATTTATTAACTCCAGTGTGTTTGTCTATGAATTAATTTACTTTTAGCTGAAACGGTGGATAGTATGCTTGATAAGTAAATATTTATTATCATTATACAGAGATGTCAATGTATATAACAATGATGTGCTTTTCTTTTGGTAACATCCTGACACATAAACCGCACATGTGCAGCAATAAACAATACACAGGATAGAAGGATTTATGAAGTGTCTATCAATATAAAGAGGAGTGTGTATGTCTGAGAAAGCTTTTTATTGATTCTGTTCCCTGTGAGGGAGTGAAATAAAAATCAAGATCCAGCAGTCTGTATAGTAGCATATCTAATCGAAAACAATTGGGCTGCATCATTCATGTTTACAAATTCACAATCTTCATTCTACAACTTTGCACCCCCCTCCCAATAAAAACAAGAGCATAAAATTGTCCTTTTACCCATTCAGTTTTGGCATCATTCCCCATTGTCACTTGATATTAAGGTAATAGATAACTTGTGAAGGTTGCACATCTATTTAACATTTTTCTTCTTGTATTTAATTATGCAAAACTTCAGATCATTAAATCTTTTACTATAGGCTACTAGAAATTGCACCAGGCCATCAACTAGATTTGCAAGCCTTCCCAGAATCAGGCAAAAGGCACAAGGATCCTCTGCAGGACTTATAAAAGCTAGTTAGCAATTTCTTGTTATATTGGTCCAGACAAAAGTGACAAGAAAGATTAGTGACAACACCGATTAGATTAACTAGCCTCCCCTAAACCAATCACACAAGACACCACATACTAAGACTCGCTGCTTGTCCCATACAGCTGGTGAACCAAGCCATTTTATTGTTCCAGACAAAATAAAGAGTTCAATGCATTGCTTCATAAAGTCAAAAATTACAATAATCAGTTAATCTGTTGCAGTAGATTTGAAGTCCACTGCCCAATGAAGAGTTGCCATAAAGCTGTCTCTTTCATTTTAATGCATGAATAATTCAGTGTGTTGCAGCCCTGTCATTGGATCACAGCCAGACCACTTTCATTAATATTAACTTTGTTCTTGAATAGCTAAAAACCAAGTAAACCCAACCGTGAACAACTTCTATAATGTCTTCATATACAAGATAATTTCAGACTTATTCTTAACGTTGAGAAGCACATTGCCTCAAAGCGAAAATTTTACTAGCTCTGCTCGCAGAAAATACATGGCATTAAGGACTTGTTTTTCTCATTCAATCAATGAACTTTGCGACTCTTGACTTAACCTCTGCTTATCATCTACCTTACTGTTACATTTATGTAGTAGCATAGACAATCTCTGATGTTTTTCGCTGTTTTATTCCTCACTGTGCTTTGTTTTACTTGTGTGGGTGTTTATGTTTGTACGTACGTGTTTGTATGCGTGTGTGTCTCTGTATTTGTACGTTTGTAGGTGTGTGTGTGGGTATTTGTATGTGTATGTATATGTACTTTTATGCATGTGTGTAAGTGTGAGTTTTGTATTCACTGAAGGTTTGTTTTTCTGGATGTGTAATTTTGGTATAAGAGGAGAAGAAGAAATACTCAATTCAGAATCAATATTCGCATTATGTAAATAATTCCTTTGTATCATTCAGCTAACAAACCTATGTTGTTATCAGAACTCTAAATATAATCGATGTACCATAAAAAAATAAAATAAAAAAATAAAAAAACTTTGTTCTTGAATAACTAAAAACCATATAAACCAACTGTGATCTCCTTCTATAATGTCTTCAAATACAAGATAATATGATACCTAACTAATTTGTTGGCTGCATTTTATATCTCTGAATCCTATCCACCAAAGTTTTGCAGTTATTATACACACCCTTAACTACACAGTTCTGTTGTAAATAATTTGTCAAAAGTTTTGGATGTTTACTGAGAGTTACTTTTTTCTAAATGAATATTATTTGTTTTAGCTTCTTTGATGAAAGGCAAGCAGTGTGGTATAGAAAATAAACTTTCACTGTTGCAGTGTATGCTGTCAACTTTTCCATTTCACAGTGCATTCCACAGTGCATTCCACACATGTTAGGTGGCAGCTATTCGGTGAGGAGTAAAGTGAAATATTGTATGTGATAAATCATGTGAAGTCAAATAAAGTACAATAATGTGTGAAATTAAGCAATATATTGTAAGATAAAGTGAGGTTTACCTTCTTCATGGTGACTGACATAAACCTTGGCTTTAGCTTTTTCCTCATTAATAAAAGTCAGACAATGTGGTAAGGTCAATGAAACTTCACGTTTTAACTGCAAACCATTCGGCAGAAGCTCCAATACCACTGATGAATTACTTGAAAAGGATGTGGCTGGCTCATTTAGAACACTTGGTGGAATGATTTTTACTTGGATATTGAGTTCCTCTGTGACTGCGTTTGGTGGAAAAACCAGTTTAATGCCCGTGTTTGGAATCTGTAATAATCCTCCCTTTCCAGATATGGAAGATGTTATTGTCATGGTGTCTGGTGGCTTCCAGTCTGAGGGGGAAAAATAGCTAAATTGCTACCTGACAGTATCATCTGTTTACATTTTAAACAATATACCAGTGATTGACGCTCATTGTGTAACAAAGTTATTGGAAATTATCTTTTGAAAAGCATATCGTACTATGTTTTATTTCATTTCAAATTTGATGAAATTTAATGAATGCATCTGTAAAACCCTAGTTTGTTAAGTCATGATGGCAATTTACCTTATTTTACTTCAAAAGATACAAATGATTTATCCCTTGAGGAAATTACTTTCCTGCACCTTGATGAACTAATACAATATGCAGAAGCATTGACAATTAAATAACCGAAATGTATCACATTTCAAGGGAACAAAAATAACCATTATAATTGGAAGTGCCCCCTTTAAAGAACCACTGTCATGATGAAATCACATCCTGTTGTAAGGACTCATCGTCATCGTACCACTAGGATTAGGTCACATTCACACATCACTATATTTAGGGTACGTAACAATATTGAGAAAGGAAGGGAAGGGGTAGGGGCAGGATTGCTGCTATTGTGCAGGCATTGACTTCCATGCATGTTGACAACCTTTATGCTTTCATGGTTTTAATGTTGCAGTAAACTATTTTTGTATTACAAGACAAATGACATATGAAAGTTTGATTATATACATGCTACTAACTATGCTCATAAAAGCTCAGCTCACCAGTGATTTTTAGAAATAATCCTGCAAACACTCCCAAATGTGACGTAGCAATTAATACTCTTTTTCTCGTTCAGTACTATAAACAGGCCACTTTAACAATAGAGAACAAACTAATGTTTCAGCAAGCAGAATACCACTACTCGGGTACTTCTCATTCAGCTTTGATTCATGTCAGAAGAATGCTTGTTTGGACCAAAAAACATTGTTTTTCTATCAATATTCTTCATATATTTACAAATTTTGATTAATGCCAATATCATGTACACCTCATGAAGTGTACAGGAAATAGTGAAATAAAAGTTGGAGTGCACACCAACTTTCATTTAAATACAAAGAAGGTATATACCCACCTTCTTCTTCTCCTACTGTCAGTTGTTGCTTATGAAATGTTGATGAAGATCTGTTAATGGATGACTTTCTTTGTTCACCTACAGAGAAACATAATTGTAAAATATGCATTTATTTTCAAAGCAGTAAGTAGAAATATAATTAGACTTGTTTCAAGCTTAAAGTCTCCATTTGTTTTGAATTTGTCCCAAGCTTAAAGGAAAGTAGGAACATCCAGACTCAGGTCAGGCTCGGGGACAATTAAGTCACTGGGCCCCATTATTTTAAGTCATCATACATTCATGATATAATGAGGATTAGGTCACATTCACTCATCAGTACATTTAGGGTAAGTAATAATATTGAGAAGGAGCAGGATTGCAGGCATTGACTTCCATGCATGTTGACAACCTTTATGCTTTCATGGTTTTAATCTTGCAGTAAACTGTTATTGTATTACAAGACAAATGACATATGAAAATTTGATCATCAGCATGATGCTTATTATACTCATAAAAGCTTACCTCACCTGTGATTTTTAATTACTACATTTAGAAATAATCTTCCGAAAACTCTGAAATGTGACGTAGCAATTAATTCTCCTTTTCTCTCACAGTACTATGAAAAATGGCCATTTTAACAGCAAGAAACAAATGTAATGTTTCAGCAAGCAGAATACCACCATTCAGGTACTGTACTGTACTTCTCATTCAGCTTCCATTCATGTCAGAAGAATGCTTGTTTGGACGAAAAATTTTGTTTTTCCATAATATTCTTACAAGGGTTGAGAAATGTCTATATTTTGTTCACCTCATGAGGTGTACATACTGACCTAGTGAAATGAAAGTTGGAGTGTATGCCAACTTTCATTTAAAACCATAAAAGGTGTGTACCCACCTTCTTCTCTCTTAAGGAAAGTTGGTGAAGGTCTGCGAATGGATGACTTGCTGCCTTCATCTACAAAGAAACGTAACAGTAAAATATGCATTCATTTCCAACGTAGTAATTAGAAACATAATTAGTCTTGTTTCAAGCTTAAAGTCTCATTTTGTGTTGAATTTGTCCCAAGCTTAAAGGATTGTAGGGACATCCAGACTCAGGTCAGGCTCGGGGACAAGTAGGTCACTGGGCCCCATTCTTTTGAGACATCATACATTCATGATACCATGAGGATTAGTTCACATTCACTCATCAGTATATTTAGGTTAGGTAATAATATTGGGAGAGGAAGGGGCAATTGTGCAGGCATTGACTTTCATGCATGTTGACAACCTATATGTTTTCATGGTTTTAATCTTCCAGTAAACTGTTTTTGTATTACAAGACAAATGAAATATAAAGAAAAAAACTCTTGAAGTGTACAGGAAATAGTGAAATAAAAGTTGGAGTGCACACCAACTTTCATTTAAATACATAGAAGGTATATACCCACCTTCATCTTCTCCTACTGTCAGTTGTTGCTTATGAAATGTTGATGAAGATCTGTTAATGGATGACTTTCTTTGTTCACTTACAGAGAAACATAATTGTAAAATATGCATTTATTTTCAAAGCAGTGAGTAGAAATATAATTAGACTTGTTTCAAGCTTAAAGGCTCCATTTGTGTTGAATTTGTCCCAAGCTTAAAGGAAAGTAGGGACATCCAGACTCAGGTCAGGCTCGGGGACAATTAAGTCACTGGGCCCCATTATTTTAAGTCATCATACATTCATGATATCTTGAGGATTAGGTCACATTCACACATCAGTACATTTAGGGTAAGTAATAATATTGAGAAGGAGCAGGATTGCAGGCATTGACTTCCATGCATGTTGACAACCTTTATGCTTTCATGGTTTTAATCTTGCAGTAAACTGTTATTGTATTACAAGACAAATGACATATGAAAATTTGATCATCAGCATGATGCTTATTATACTCATAAAAGCTTACCTCACCTGTGATTTTTAATTACTACATTTAGAAATAATCTTCCGAAAACTCTGAAACGTGACGTAGCAATTAATTCTCCTTTTCTCTCACAGTACTATGAAAAATGGCCATTTTAACAGCAAGAAACAAATGTAATGTTTCAGCAAGCAGAATACCACCATTCAGGTACTGTACTGTACTTCTCATTCAGCTTTCATTCATGTCAGAAGAATGCTTGTTTGGACAAAAAATTTTGTTTTTCCATAATATTCTTACAAGGGTTGAGAAATGTCTATATTATGTTCACCTCATGAGGTGTACATACTGACCTAGTGAAATGAAAGTTGGAGTGTTTGCCAACTTTCATTTAAAACCATAAAAGGTGTGTACCCACCTTCTTCTCTCTTAAGGAAAGTTGGTGAAGGTCTGCGAATGGATGACTTGCTGCCTTCATCTACAGAGAAACATAACAGTAAAATATGCATTCATTTCCAAAGTAGTAAATTGAAACAAAAATAGACTTGTTTCAAGCTTAAAGTCTTATTTTGCATTGAGTTTGTCCTGAGCTGGTGATCTTACATCTGTAAGGAAAGTAGGGACATCCAGACCCAAGGTCCGGGACAATTAAGTCCCCGGGCCCCATTCTTTTAAGATGTCATACATTCATGGTACATTGATGGCATGTATGAAGATTTCTTCTGGGAAAAGGAAGCCATGGCTTGATCCATCCATCCCATGCATACAGGGGTCCCATGAAAAACATCAGGCCCCATGTTTGTAGCCCCACTTGACGCACCCTGTCGTCAAGCATGGTACCTGAAAGTATCATCTATTTATACTTTGAACAAAATTCCAGTGATTGATGTTCATAGTTTGACAATGTTCCTGGAAATTATGCATCTTACAAAAAGAATATCCTACTAGCAGGTTTATTTATTTTAAACTTGGTGTAGTTTAATGAACGCAAGTTAGCACCCCAGTTAGTAAAGTTATGATGGTAATTTAGCTTAGTTTTCTTCAAAAATTACAAATGATTTATCCCATGAGGGAATAACTTTCCGGCACCTTGATGAACTGATGCATGCAGAGAACATTGACAATTAAATAACCGAAATATATCACATTTCAAGGAAATAAAATAAGAGAAACCCATTACAATGAGAAGTTATGCTTTTTAAGAACCTCTATCATGATGACATCACATCCTGTTTCAAGGTCTCAACATCATCGTACCATAAGAAAGGATTTAAATATAGTTTCTACACAACCATCAGTATATCTTGGGTAAGTAATAATAAGTAATACTATACTCCTTTTCTCTCTCAGTACCATAAAAAACGGCCACTTTAACAATAAGGAACATACGTAATGTTTCAGGAAGCAAATACCCTCAGTCAGGTACTTCTCGTTCTGCTTTGATTCATGTCAGAAGAATGCTTTTTCGGACGAAAAAACATTGTTTTTCCATAAATATTCTTCATATATTTACAAGGGTTGAGAAATGTCTATATCTTGTACACCTCATGAGATGTACATTCTGACATAGTTAAATGAAAGTAGGAGTGTATGCCAACTTTCATTTTAAACCTTAGAAGGTATGTACCCACCTTCTTCTAATGTCAGCATTTGCATATCTCTCTTATATAGTGCTGATGGAGAGCTTTCAATGGATGAATAGCTTCCTTTACCTACAAAGAAATATAATAGTAAAATATGCATTAATTCCCAAAGTACTAAAGAGAAACATTATTAGAACTTTTTAAAGCTTTAAATCTCATTTTGCATTGAATTTGTCTTCAGCTGGTGTACCTACCTCTGAAAGAAAAGTATGGACATCAGGACCCAGGTAAGGCTCGGGACAATTCAGTCACTGGGCCCCATTCTTTTAAGACGTCATACATTTATGGCATGTATGAAGAGTGTTTCTGAGGTAGGAAGCCATGGCTTGATCCATCCTTAACTATACATACTGGGGTCCCATGAAAGACATCAGGCACCATGTCTGTAGCCCCACCTGACCCACCCTGTCGTCGGGTCTGGTACCTGATAGTATCATCTGTTTATACTTAAAACAAATCTCCAGTGATTGATGTTCATTGTTTGACAAAGACACTGAAAATGATCTATCTTTGCAAATGCATATGCTACCAGCAGTTTTATTTAATTTTAACTTGATAAAACTTAATGGATGCGTCTGTTAGCACCCCAGTTTGTTAATACATGATGGCAATTTAGCTGGTTTTACTTCAAAAGATACAAATGATTTATCCCTTGAGGAAATAACTTTCCTGCACCTTGATGAACTAATACATGCAGAAGCTTTGACAATTAAATATCCGAAATGTATCACATTTCAAGGAAATAAAAATAACCATTATAACTGGAAGTTACCCCTTTCAAGAACCTCTGTCATGATGACATCACATCCTGTTGTAAGGACACATCATCATCGTACCACGAGGTTTAGTTTACATTCACACATCACTATATTGAGGGGAAGTAATTATATTGATAAAGGAAGGGATGGGGTAGGAGTAGGATTGCTGCTATTGTGCAGGCATTGACTTCATGCATGTTGACAACCTTTATGCTTTAATGGTTTTAATGTTGCAGTTAACTGTTTTTGCATTACAAGACAAATGACATATGAAAATTTGATCATGAACATGATGCTTGTTATGCTCATAAAAGCTTAGCTCACCTGTGACTTTTAGAAATCATCTTGCAAAAAAATGTGACGTAGCAATTAATTCTTCTTTTCTCTCACAGTACTATGAAAAATGGCATTTTGAACAGCAAGGAACAAATGTTATGTTTCAGCAAGCAGAATACCACCACTCGGGTACTTTTCATTCAGCTTTGATTCATGTCAGAAGAATGCTTGTTTGGACGAAAAACTATTGTTTTTCCATAATATTCTTCATATATTTACAAGGATTGAGAAATGTCTATATTTTGTTCACCTCATGAGATGTACATACTATCCTAATGAAATGAAAGTTGGAGTGTATGCCAACTTTTTAAACCCATAGAAGGTATGTACCCACCTTTTACTTTCTTGAGGAGAGTTGGTGAATGTCTGTGAATGGACGACTTGCTTCCTTCACCTACAAAGAAACATAACAGTAAAATATGCATTAATATCCAAAGTAGTAAATAGAAACATAATTAGACTTGTTTCAAGCTTCAAGTCTTGTTTTGCATTGAGTTTGTCCTGAGCTGGTGATCTTACCTCGGAAAGGAAAGTAGGGACATCCAGACCCAGGTTAGGCCCGGGACAATTCACTGGGCCCCATTCTTTAAGATATCATACATTTATGGCATATATGCCATAAATGTATATATGAATTAATATTGGGGGAAGTTAGCCTTGGCTTGATCAATCCCTACCTATGGATACTGGTGTCCCAAAAGATACATCAGGCCCCATGTCTGTGACCCCACCTGACCCACCCTGTCGTCGGGTCTGGTACCTGAAAGTATCATCTGTTTACATTTTAAACAATATTCCAGTGATTGATGTTCATTGTTTGACAAAGTTACTGGCATTTATGCATCTTTGCGAAAGCATATCCTACTAGCAGGTTTTTTTTTTTTAAACTTGGTGAGATTTCATTCATCTTGACAACCTTTATGCTTTGATGGTTTTAATCTGGCAGTAAACTGTTTTTGTATTACAAGACAAATGACATATTACAATTAATCATCAAAATGCTGCTAACTATGCTCATAAAGCTTAGTTTACCTGTGATTTTTAATGACTACTTTTAGAAATGATGTTCCAAAGACGCCCAAATTTGATGTAACAATTAATACTCATTTTCTCTCTCAGTATTATGAAAACAGGCCATTTTAACAATAAGGAACGAAAGTAATGTTTCAGCAAGCAGAATACCACCACTCGGGTAGTTCTCATTCAGCTTTGATTCATGTCAGAAGAATGCTTGTTTGGACCAAAAAAACACTGTTTTTCCATAAATATTCTTCATATATTTACAAGGGTTGAGAAATGTCTATATCTTGTTCACCTCATGAGTTTTACAGGACATAATGAAATGAAGGTTGGCCTGCTTGCCAACTTTCAGTTTAAACCATACAAGCTTTCATGGTTTTAATGTTGCAGTAAACTATTTTAGTATTACAAGACAAATGACATATGAAAATTTGATTATCAACATAATGCTTACTATGCTCATGAAAGCTTAGCCCACCTGTGATTTTTAATTACTACTTTTAGAAATCATGTTCCAAAGAGTTTCAAATTTGACATAAAAAGTAATACTACTTTTCTCTCTAAGTACAGTACTATCGAAACAAGCCATTTTAAAAATAAGGAACAATCGTAATGTTTCAAAAAGAAAAATACCTCTGCTCAGGTACTTCGCATTCAGCTTTGAATCATTTCAAAAGAATCTGGTTTGGAAAAACACTTATTCTTTTTCTGTAAATATTCTTCATATAGTTACTTGGGTTGAGAAATTTCAATATCCTGAACACCTCATGAGGTGTACAGGACATAATGAAATGAAAGTTGGCGTGCAGGCCAACTTTCATTTGAAACCATTGAAGGTATGTACCCACCTCCTTCTCCTTCTGTCAGCCTTGTGATAACGTGTGTTGGTGAAGTAGGCATGTGAATGGATGGATATATTCCTTTAGCTACAAAGACATATAATAGTAAAATATGCATTAATTTCCAAAGTGCTCAATAGAAACATCATTAGAATTGTTTCAAACTTAGTCTTGTTTTGCATTGAATTTGTCCCAAGCTGGTGTACTTACCTCTGAAAGGAAAGTAGTGACATAAAGACCCAGGAGAGGCTCGAGAAAATTAAGTCACTGGGTCCCATTCTTTTAAGATGTCATACATTCATTGTACATATATGGCATGTATGAAGAGTTCATTTTGGGGAAGTTAGCCTTGGCTTGATCAATCCCTACCTTTACATACTGGGGTCCCATAAAAGACAACCGACCCCATGTCTGTACCCCCACCTGACCCACCTTGTCATCAGGCCTGGTACCTGAAGTATCATCTGTTTATACTTAAAACAAACTTCCAGTGATTAATGTTTATCTTTTCACAAAGTTACTGGAAATTATCCATCTTTGCAAAAGCATATGCTACTAGTAGTTTTATTTTAATTTAAACTTGGTGAAACTTATGAATGCATCCTGTTAGCACCCCAGTTTGTTAAGTCATGATGGCAAATTAGCTTATTATACTTCAAAAGATACAAATGATTTATCCCCTGAAAGAAATAACTTTCTTGCACCTTTTTCAACTAACACATGCAGAGAACATAGACAATTAAATCGCCAAAATGTATCACATTTCAAGGAAATGAAAATTTTTGCCTTTTAAGAACCTCTGCCACGATGGCATCAAATCCTATGGTAAGGACTCATCATCATTGCACCATAAGGAAGAATTTAAATAATAACTTACATTCAAACATCAGTTTATCTAGGGTTAGTATTAATATTGAGAAAGAAAGGGGAAGCAGCAGGATTCCTGCTATTGTGAAGGCATTGACTTTCATGCATGTTGACAAACTTTATGCTTTCATGGTTTTAGTCTTGCAGTAAACTGTTTTTATATTAAGAGACAAATGACAACTTGATCATCAACATACTGCTAACTATGCCCATGACAGCTTAGCCCACCTGTAATTTTTAAGTACTACTTTTAGAAATCACGTTCCAAAGACTTCCAAATTTGACATAACAAGTAATACTCCTTTGCCCACTCAGTACTATCGAAATAGGCCATTTTAACAATAAGGAACAAATGTAATGTTTCGGAGAGTAAAATAACTCCACTCAGGTACTTCCCATTCAGGCTTTGATACATGTCAGAAGAATCCTGGTTTGGAAAAACACATATTCTTTTTCCATAAATATTCTTCATATAGTTACTTGGGTTGAGAAATGTCTATATCCTGTACACCTCATGAGGTGTACAGGACATAATGAAATGAAAGTTGGCGTGCAGGCCAACTTTCATTTGAAACCATTGAAGGTATTTACCCACCTTCTTTTCTTTCTGTAAGCATTGACACACGGCGTGCTGGTGAATGCATGTGCATGAATGGATATCTTCCTTTACCTACAAAGACATGTAATAGTAAAATATGCATTAATTTCCAAAGTACTCAATAGAAACATTATTAGAATTATTTCAAACTTAGTCTCGTTTTGCATTGAACTTGTCCAAAGCTGGTGTACTTACCTCTGAAAGGAAAGTAGTAACATAAAGGCCCATTTGAGGCCCGAGACAATTAATTCACTGGGCGATATTCTTTTGAGACGTCATGGTACATTCATATCATACATGAAGAGTTCTTCTGGGAAAGAAAGCCATGGTTTGATCCATCCCTACCCATGAATAATGGGGTCCCATAATTGACATCAGGCCCCATGGCAGTAGCCCCACCTGACACACCCTGTCGTCAGGCTTAGCACTTGAAAGTATCATCTATTTATATTTTAATCAATATTCCAATGGTTGATGTTCATTGTTTAACAAAGTTACTAGAAATTATCCATATTTGCAAAAGCATATGTTACTAGAAGTTTTATTTTATTTAAACATTAGAAAACTTAATGAATGCATCAGTTAGCACCCTAGTTTGTTAATACATGATGGCAAGTAAGCCTATTTTACTTTAAAAGATGCAAATGATTTATCCCCTGAAGAAATAACTTTCCTGCACCTTGATGAACTAATACATGCAGAAGCATTGACAATTACATAGCAGAAATGTATCACATTTCTAGAAAATTATTCAAATAACCATTATAATTGGAAGTTATGCCTTTTATGAACCTCTGCCATGATAACATCACATCCTATTTTAAGGACTCATCACTATCGCACCAAAAGGATGGATTTAAATCATAGTTTACCTTCAAACATCAGTATATCTAGGGTTAGTAATAATATTGAGAAAGAGGGGTAGGAGCCGAATTGCTGGTATTGTGGAGGCACTGACTTTAATGCATCTTGACAACCTTTATGCTTTCATGGTTTTAATATGGAATTTAACTGTTTTTGTATTACCAGACAAATGACAATTAGATCATATACATGCTGCTAACTATGCTCATAAAAGCTTAGCTCACCTGTGATTTTTAAGTAAGGACTCCCAAATTTGACTAACAGTAAACACTTCAACAGTATGGAACAAAAGTAACGTTTCAGCAAGCAAACACCCATATTCAGGTATTCCTCATTCAGCTTTGATTCATGTCAGAATAAAGCTTGTTTGGACCCAGAAAACATTGTTTTTCCATAAATATTCTTATATATTTACACCTCTAGAGGTGTACAGGGCATAATGATATGAAAGTTGGAGTGTAAGGCAACTTTCATTCAAAACCATAGAAGGTATGTACCAACCTTCTTCATCTTCTTCTACTGTCAGATATTGCTGACGGAGTGTGGAAGGGCTGTAAAAGGACTTGGGTGGGGAAATGTCTGTATCCTGTACACCTCATTGAGGTGTACAGGACATAATGAAATGAAAGTTGGCGTGCAGGCCAACTTTCATTCAAAACCATAGAAGGTATGTACCAACCTTCTTCATCTTCTTCTACTGTCAGATATTGCTGACGGAGTGTGGAAGGGCTGTAAAAGGACTTGGGTGGGGAAATGTCTGTATCCTGTACACCTCATTGAGGTGTACAGGACATAATGAAATGAAAGTTGGCGTGCAGGCCAACTTTCATTCAAAACCATAGAAGGTATGTACCAACCTTCTTCATCTTCTTCTACTGTCAGATGTTGCTGACGGAGTGTGGAAGGGCTGTAAAAGGATGACTTGCTTCCTTCACCGACAAAGAAATATAATAATAAAGTATGCATTACTTTTCAAAGTGTTAAATAAAAACATAAGTAGACTTGTTTCAAACCTTAAGTCTCTATTTGGATTGAATTTTTCCCAAGCTGTTGTACTTACCTCAGAAAGGAAAGTAGGGACATCCTGACCCAGGTCAGGCTCGAGACAAGTAAGTCACTGGGCCCCATTCTTTTAAGACGTCATGGTACATTTATGGCATATATGAAGTTCTTCTGGGGAAAGAAAGCAATGGCTTGATCCATCCCTACCTATGCATACTGGGGCCCAATTGTTGACAACAGGCACCATGGATGTAGCCGCACCTGACCCACCCTGTCACCAGGCATCAGGCTGTTTAAATTGTTATCAATATTCCAGTGATTGATGTTCATTGTTTAACAAATTTACTGAAAATGTTTCCAAAGACGCCGTAATTTGATGTAACAATTAATATTCGTTTCCTCTCTCAGTAATATGAAAACAGACCATTTTCACAATTAGGAACGAAAGTAATGTTTCAGCTAACAAAATACCCGAACTCAGGTACTTCTCATGCAGCTTGATTCATGTCAGAAGAATGCTTGTTTGGACGAAAAATATATCGTCTTTCCATAATATTCTTCATATATTTACAAGGGTTGAGAAATGTCTATATTTTGTTCACCTCATGAGGTGTACATACTGACCTAGTGAAATGAAAGTTGGAGTGTATGCCAACTTTCATTTAAAACCATAGGAGGTATTAACCCACCTTCTTCTAATGTCAGCATTTGTATTTTTCTCACACGGAGTGCTGATGAAGGGCTGTCAATGGATGAATAGCTTCCTTTACCTACAAAGAAATATAATAGTAAAATATGCATTAATTTCCAAAGTACTAAAGAGAAACATTATTAGAATTTTTTAAAGCTTTAAATCTCGTTTTGCACTGAATTTGTCCTAAGCTGGTGTACTTACCTCCAAAGGAAAGTAGGGACATCCTGACCCAGGTAAGGCCCGGGACATTTAAGTTACTGGGCACCATTCTTTTAAGACGTCATACATTCATGGTACATTTATAGCATATATGAAGAGTTTTTTCTGGGGGTAGGAAGCCGTGGCTTGATCAATCCCTACCTATGGATACTGGGGTCCCATGAAAGACATCAGGCACCATGTCTGTAGCCCCACCTGACCCACCCTGTCGTCGGGTCTGGTACCTGAAAGTATCATCTGTTTACATTTTAAACTATATTCCAGTGATTGATGTTCATTGTTTGACAAGATTACTGAAAATGATCCATCTTTGCAAATGCATATGCTACCAGCAGTTTTATTCAATTTAAACTTGGTGAAACTTAATGGATGCATCTGTTAGCACCCCAGTTTGTTAAGTCATGATGGCAATTTAGCTGATTTTACTGCAAAGATACAAATGATTTATCCCTTGAGGAAATAACTTTCCTGCACCTTGATGAACTAAGACAATGTATCACATTTCAAGGAAATAAAAATAACCATTATAACTGGAAGTTACCCCTTTAATGAACCTCTGTCATGATGACATCACATCCTGTTGTAAGGACACATCATCATCGTACCACAAGGATGAGTTCACATTCACACATCACTATATTGAGGGGAAGTAATGATATTGAGAAAGGAAGGGAAGGGGTAGGAGCAGGATTGCTGCTATTGTGCAGGCATTGACTTCATGCATGTTGACAACCTTTATGCTTTCATGGTATCAGTGTTGCACTAAATTATTTTTGTATTACAAGACAAATGAAATATTAAAATTTGATCAATTACATGATGCTTATTATGCTCATAAAAGCTTAGCTCACCTGTGAATTTTAGAAATCATCTTGCAAAATCTCCCAAATGTGACGTAGCAATTAATTCTCCTTTTCTCTCACAGTACTATGAAAAAATGGCCATTTGAACAGCAAGGAACAAATGTAATGTTTCAGCAAGCAGAATACCACCACTCGGTTACTTTTCATTCAGCTTTGATTCATGTCAGAAGAATGCTTGTTTGGACGAAAAACTATTGTTTTTCCAAAATATTCTTCATATATTTACAAGAGTTGAGAAATGTCTATATTTTGTTCACCTCATGAGGTGTACATACTATCCTAGTGAAATGAAAGTTGGAGTGTATGCCAACTTTTTAAACCCATAGAAGGTATGTACCCACCTTTTACTTGCTTGAGGAAAGTTGATGCAGATCTGTAAGTGGATGGCTTTCTTCCTTCACCTAGAAAGAAACATAACAGTAAAATATGCATTAATTTCCAAAGTAGTAAATAGAAACATAATTAGACTTGTTTCAAGCTTCAAGTCTTGTTTTGCATTGAGTTTGTCCTGAGCTGGTGATCTTACCTCGGAAAGGAAAGTAGGGACATCCAGACCCAGGTTAGGCCCGGGACAATTCAATGTGCCCCATTCTTTAAGACATCATACATTTATGGCATATATGCCATAAATGTATATATGAATTAATATTTGGGGAAGTTAGCCTTGGCTTGATCAATCCCTACCTATGCATACTGGGGTCCCATAAGATACATCAGGCCCCATGTCTGTGACCCCACCTGACCCACCCTGTCGTCGGGTCTGGTACCTGAAAGTATCATCTGTTTACATTTTAAACAATATTCCAGTGATTGATGTTCATTGTTTGACAAAGTTACTGGGATTTATGCATCTTTGCGAAAGCATATCCTACTAGCAGGTTTTTTTTTAAAACTTGGTGAGATTTCATGCATCTTGACAACCTTTATGCTTTGATGGTTTTAATCTGGCAGTAAACTGTTTTTGTATTACAAGACAAATGACATATTACAATTAATCATCAAAATTCTGCTAACTATGCTCCTAAAGCTTAGTTTACCTGTGATTTTTAATGACTACTTTTAGAAATGATGTTCCAAAGACACCCAAATTTGATGTAACAATTAATACTCATTTTCTCTCTCAGTATTATGAAAACCATTATGAAAAGGCCGTTTTAACAATAAGGAACGAAAGCAATGTTTCAGCAAGCAGAATACCACCACTCGGGTAGTTCTCATTCAGCTTTGATTCATGTCAGAAGAATGCTTGTTTGGACAACAAAACATTGTTTTTCCATAATATTCTTCGTATATTTACAAGGGTTCAAAAATGTCTATATCTTGTTCACCTCATGAGTTGTACAGGACATAATGAAATGAAGGTTGGCCTGCTTGCCAACTTTCAGTTTAAACCATACAAGCTTTCATGGTTTTAATGTTGCAGTAAACTATTTTAGTATTACAAGACAAATGACATATGAAAATTTGATTATCAACATAATGCTTACAATGCTCATGAAAGCTTAGCTAACCTGTGATTTTTAATTACTACTTTTAGAAATCATCTTACAAAAACTCCAAAATGTAACATAGCAACTATTTCTCTCACAGCACTATCAAAATTATCATTTCGTGACATATCAATTGTACGAATGAGACATCTCCACACAACGGGACATAAAGACCATTATTGCAAAGCTTATGATCTTCATTGAAACCTTTAACACATATTTTAAACTAAATGGCCTGATTTAAGTCACTCTAGTTTTACAGGATAAATTCACAACCTCCATGCAAATTTCAAAATGATTTAATACTTTGCGATTAAAGTTTCTATTTAGAACATGATTTTCACCTACTTCCGGTTTTCTTATAGCACAGGATTTTCATAGACGTTTGCTGCACAAACAAGTATAATGTTAACATATTAAGTACAGTGTCACTTAAATCTTACTTTTTGGAACCCTACAAGTTACCACCCATCAATTATCCATTGCCTATACTTACTTATTCCGGTTAAGAGCTTGATATTAAGTGCCCTAAGGTTTTCACTGAATTCATCAGTGAGAGCAGATTGTATAATTCCTTTATTCTCTAGTTCCACTAACAGGTCCTTGGAGTGTGATGGGCTGTTAACGATAGCCTTTACATGTTTCAGAGGCAACATGAAGAAGTTTGCAAGATTTTCACAGTCACTTCTCGTCATCTCTGAAAACAGCTCTTGTTTCAATAGAGTCAAGACATCTGGGGGCTGCAGAAAAAATCTCATTTTAATTTATGTCTTCAATGGCTTTTTTTTTCAAAAGATTTAAATCTCATCAAGAAAAAGAAACGAAAACGTTTAGTGGTTACAATGCTCAGACTTATTTGTAGGGTGGTAAGCCATACATGTTAATATTCATGAACTTTTGCACACCAACATGAAGAGGGATTATCTATTGACTAATGCTGCACAACATATAAAGGAAGGTACCAGAAATCAGTCATCATGTTGACAAAGTCTATTTAGTACTATATAATATAACCAGAAAGCCAGTTGGCTTTGTGATTCCTTGCCATACCATTTGCTCAAATTCAATATAACTAAATAATTTTTAAAAATTAAGTGAGACCCAGAAAACATCAGAGATTTCCAGCTCTTATTTGAAGCACTTCCTTGTAAATATCAACCATTTAATCCACTGGTATGGATTTTAAAGAAATATTATTTCTATTCCAAATGTTTCAGTATCCAGGAAGTATCCAGGAAGAACAGTCATGTGAAATATCTATGTACATGTATTAATAAAGGGCATTTTCTTTTACCAATTTTGATATAACTTTTAATAACTGTTATTAATGTATGAGAGTTATCTGAAATATCTATCACACTGGAGCTTAGGAGGTTACGTGGGGACTTGATTAAGGTTTTCAAGATTGTGTATGGTTTTGACAATTTATCCTTTACCGACTTTTTCATGTTTGCTGACAGTAGTTGTACCAGGATCATTGTCTTAAACTCCAAAAGTCACATAGTAGGATTAATATTCGGCATAACTTTTTTTCTAACAGGGTTGTGAATGAGTGGAATGGTTTGCCTGAGAAAGTTGTACTTGCAAGTAGTGTCAATGGGTTTAAGAATGCTTTGGACAAGCACTTTAAGCATTGTAATCGGGTCTGAGTGTTTGTGTCTTCAGTTTTTTTTCCCTCTCTCTATAGGGTCCTTGATGGGGACTTTAGTGTCCCTCCTGATCCTTTATTCTACTAAAAGACTAAAAAAGATTTAATCCACTGGTAACGGTTTTTAAGTATAGAATTTATATTTCAAATGTTTCAATATCCAGAAAGAACAGTTTTCCTATGTGAAATAAAGACACATAGATGTATCAATAAAAAGATATTTCTTTTACCAATTTTGAGCTAGCCAATCAGCTCTGCTTCTAACCATCCCTTTAATAATTGTTATTGATGAATGAGAGGTACGTGACATTGTCTCCACACTGTGAAATATTTTCTAAACCAACTGCCAATTCAAAAGTCATCTAGTATAAATCTCAGAGAAAATGGTCAATTTTGAGACCATTTAAGATAAACTGTTGATAATCTGTACCACTTTTTGCACCTCTTAAGAGAACCTGCTGACCCCTTGAAGCTCAGAGGGTGAAAACTGTGAAGAGCAGTTGAGGGCACGTTTAAAGCAAAGATCTGCAGCAGAGTCCATTTCCTGGATGATTTTATGTTTTGTTGAAGACTTGAAGTCCTATATAGCCCCTTCACAAAACTCAACTGAAGTTAACCAAACTATGTTCACCAAAGAAAATCATATATAGCATTAGAGAATTCACAGGTCAATTGTAAAGTTTTTGAAGTTATCGTGTTGAAACAGTTTTCAGACTTTGACACCTGTTGATCTCATGTAAGCTTTGACCTCTATCAATTTCCATAGGTACATCATCATATCATGTTTAAATTAAATAAGTCAATCGGTTGAAGAGAAATTGACATTTTAACAATGTCATATTAAGGCCCACCCACTCATTTATATGAGATTGGCACCAAGGACAATAGGGCACATTTACAAATCATGGGACATCTACTTACCAAGCATGACATTTATTCAATTTGTGGTTGTTGAGATATCTTGTTTACAAGCAAGCCGTCACATACACACATACATACATACACACATGAAACACAAAGGCAATGGTTACTGAGCCTTCGGCATTGTAACCAAAAGTAAATGTATAATATATAATACCCTAGGAGTCTCACATAGTCTATTTTTCTCTTTCCAAATTCCTTGTTTACAAGATGCTTATTCACCACGACTATACAAATATTATTTTTGATTAGACTTTCAATTGAATTTACAAAACAGTTACCAGAACAAGTCAAACCACTTAGAGGCAATGATTTAAGACTACTTTACTGTCTATCCCTAACCATTACAGCTCACACTAACCTTAATTACAGCACTAAGAGAACCTTCATAGGGTGAACAATACACATTCACAATACAAATTATATTTTGTGTCATTGCAAGAGAGAAATTGCATTCTGAATGACTATACAAACAGTCCATGTAGGGGTCTGTGAATAGGTACTCGTCTATGGTCGTGCTATAACATCGCCATTGAAAAGATGCAACTATGTACCTGTAGGATCCCACAAAGTGCCAGCAAATAAAGACTTCAAATATCCTATTGGCAAGCTCTAGTTTGACTTGCATCATCATAATGCAACTACTACATATATAGTAAAACATAGCATGTGAAGTAAGGAAACAAGCAAGGCTGTATTATAACACCATACTATAGTTAGCATGTAGACAGACAACTTAGGCCTACAATTGATCAACATGCCATTTTTACCCAAATTGAATTCACTGCAGAATTTGTATATTAATACTACAAGTAGGCCTATTGTTAAATGTTCAGGGTCATAATGGCCAGGACAAACATTTTACATTTGTTTAAAACCACAAAGGAGTCATTTCTCCCTGCCGGCACACAGTGTGTAGTCTATATCTATGGCTTTTGAAACTGGCTGTCTAAAGTTTGCACTGAAGTTTTCTTATATCTGTCAAAAAATTTGTAAAATCACAGTAATAGTTGTACTGTACACAAATTTTTGCATCCACTAGTACCAATTTACCATTACTAAAGCAACTAAAAATTTCATATTTGTTTGAAAAGACAATGGAGTCAGTTTTGTTTAGCTAAGATCTCTAATGTATGCACACAGTGTGTGTACTCTGCAACCAGATTTTGAAATATGATTTAGAAAAAATGTGCACTAGAATTTGCTCAAATCAGGTAAAAATTTGTAAAATAAAACTAATAGTTATGACCTATAACATTTTTCACATGCACTTATGTAAAAGGTGTTGATACTAACCTGCTACAGAAGTCAGATTTTTGCAGTAAATATGAAGCCATTTATGTTTGGCCCTAATTTCTACAACATACACACAGTGTATAGTCTACAATCTCCTTTTTTTTAAATTGTATGTAAATATTTTGACCTGAAATTTTCTTAAATCCTGCAAATTTTGTAAGCTGTCACTAAAAGTTTTGTTCTACTCAAAAGTTTGCATCCAATGGTACCAAATTTCTTAATTCTAGACTGCTGAATAGTTCACATAAAGTTGTTCAAAAATTAAAAGAATTTCTTGCTCACTTCTCTTACACTTTTTGCACACAACTTGTGAAATTTAGGTTAACCATTTCTATTTTTATTTATTTTTTCATTAGAAATTATTTAATTTTGCCAAATTTGTAAAACAATAGTTCTAATTGTTAAGTAAACACATGTTCGTATCCACTTATATCAAATTTATCTACTTCAATTGACTAGCTGATTAACTTAGAGCTAAATTATATTCCTATTTTTATCATCATCCTGCTGTACTTACCAAACTGTACTCTCTCACTTCACAAGTGGAACTGCATACTGTTAACAACCTGTTTACATCAACAATCCTGAATCTATCAGTGAAATCAACATCAAATGACATCAGTTGTTGACTGTCAGAGAGAGAGTAGACAACAACATGGAGGTAATTCCATAAAATATAAACTAGACCACTAACAGTGATACTGAGTGCACGTGAGTAGCCTGGTGTTTTATACTCATGTACAATCTTTCCCTCCATGTTGTATCTAATCCCTCTCAGATCGACTGTAGATATAAACAGATCATCTCCATAAACTGTTATATCTGCAGGATATCCTTCTATTCCTTCCAAGGTGATTGTCTTGATTTCATTTAAACTAAAATCAAGCACAATCACCTCGTTAGAATACAAACCAATAAATATCTCTCCCTCTCTGACAGTCACACACTTGGCCATTCCATTGTGTAATAGGTAGACTGTGTGTAATGGTTCACTGTCGTCTGCCTCAATATGATAAACATGAACGTGATCACGGCACACAGTAACTATATGTGAATCATCCAAGAATGAAACACAGAGATACCACCATCTTGGATGAACAAATACGTTTTTAGTGCACAACTGAGTCATTAATCGTGACGAAGAATCAGGATCATTTAAAGTAAACAGGTCTATGAATGTATCTGTCCTGTCGTTGTGTACGCACACTGCCAGCTTGTTACCGCGTACAGCCATATCAATGACACACCAGTCACGTTCTTTTTTAAATCTTGGTATGGTAACGCTACGTACACTGCAATGGAAAAACAAAAAGTGCAAATACAGGTCAATCGCAAGCATGCATCTCCATGGTAACAAGTTAGCGTAAATACTGGCTAGTAAACAAGATCAGATTCACAAAGTAAACAACGGATGGAAGAATTAGCATCGTACTTTCGGAAGCTACGTAGGAAGAGACAGCTACTCCACTAAATTATTTTCAGTATTCTTTTACGTGTGGGGGGGGGGGGGAGGGGGAGCTAAAGGACAGTACTGATATACTGAAAAGGTCAGTAAAGAAAATAAGCTGACAGTGGAAGTAAAATTTAAGTGAAGATAGGCTTACAATGTCTTTGGAAAATTACTCATTTTTGGTTAAGGCACGTAAGAGCATATTAAACTGTGTGTGTGGGGCATCTGGATGATATAGGCCTATACTGGTCTCAATAGAATCGAAAAATATTATTTTGGAGTTTGTGGTGATCGGAAGGTAATGAATGGATAAGATGTTCTGCGGTTAGCAAGCCTATTAGTAACCACACAAAAAAAAATAACTAGATGTGTGTATTAGCACTGTACTACTTTCCGATAAGAGGCAATTTGTGCGGAATTGTGGAACTATAATTAAATAGTACTAATAATCGAACAACGTCACCACAATGTAACTCTATATATTGATTGTATTTGTTTTGTCTTGTTTCGAAAAAGGTGATAGAGTTCTACTGTATGTATAATTGTCGCCAATGGTAGATGTAAATTCAGTGTTTACATATTCAGCATGTGTAATGCAGTAAATAAATTTTCAGGCCGTACACTGCATAATTGTGCGCATTTACAAGACGTTGATGTGAACATTTATACTGAAGACCTTCCAGCTGGACCGAATAGGTGGCCTATATCTATTTCGATGCAAAAAGGTGCTATATTTTTCCACAATATCAATTTTTTGTGTGACATTTGACGCAATGTGAGCATCCGGTCCACAGGACTTATCGTTAAGTCGATACATGCTTTCTACTCAAGATGTGGCAAATCACGGAGAGGGGTGTCATATGTAGCCTATATACAGCGCTGTCACAACCCCAGTAATAATACGGACCCATGCAGCTGCAACTATTTAGGAAATTAACTTAGAAGAATTAGCTGTAGCTGTACCACGGACGTTTACAGACCTGCAATTAATCTGAGCCTGAGTAACTATATACCCTTAATGTTGGGAAATTGTACAGCACATGCAGTACGTGTGCATTTAGCTATTATAGTGTAGACGAAGCATCACAAAAGCTTTGTTGGAGGATTTCATCTTCATACAAATATGAGTTACTTTGACAAAATGTCTGCAATGTTTGAAGAGTTAACGGCACTTGATCGATCAGGCACGGTCAAGTTTCTGCTCGTGTGTGATTCATGATTTTGATAGCATATGTTTATTTGAAGAAAGGGGAAAAACTTTTTGGAGTGGTTTGTACTAAGGAAGAGAGTTAATTTGGACTCAATTTTTGATCATTATGGTGAAGTGATTCTTGGTTCTGCTTTACATTAATGTTAACCTTTACCGGGTAAATTGCAGCAAACTTTAATGCGAATTAAAAAAATATCAACAAGTGGAGGGAACAAAGACAGGAAATTATGATGACAAGAAAACGATCCTCGACCATTCTTTCCAAATGGAATCTGAGTCAGCATATAACGGACAATTGGTTCCAATGAAATATCAAAGCTTCCGCAGAACTACGGCAAATTTTCATGAAAAGAAAATATGGACGAAAGTGGCTTCATAAAGTAGTCACTTATACTGAGCGGATCTAGTAAAGGATCAAAATTTGTCAGTCCAGATCTTTGGTACGCTAAAATTTCAGGGAGGGCCATTCAAAGCCATAGGTTCATTAACCAACCTAGTAGGTCCCAATCACGCCTTACACAGTTACTAATTACAGACAAAACCATGGCGGGAAAACTTCTGAAATTGGTGGCGCTGTATCAAATTACAAGGGAAAAAATATGCTCAAGAAGCAACTGACAATACAAACATGCCAAATACGAAAGGACATACATGTGTCCACCTTTTACATGTGTCACGCCCCACACACTAATTCATTACATTAACTTTAAAAGCAATAGGGCACATACACAGCCCACTGACTATCAGACTATCATATATGACATATAATCTAACATACAGTCCCTGATACTTTCTTGCTTCCAAAAAAAATAATAATAATAATTAAGCCTGCCATATAAATTATTTTTAACAGTTTCCTAACGTGAACACTAACGTATTTGCTACCAATACATACAAGCCAAGTATGAAAGAAAACAAATGCTGTCAACATAAAGCCATGTAAAGATGTTTACATTATGCCCGCCTACTCATTATGTATGACTCATGGCATTACTTAAACAAGAGCATCAATGATGCAGTATCTCAATACTGGAAGTTTTAATTTTGATTCCTAATTTCAAATCTTTGCTCTGTCTCTACAATTATCAATATCAATCATGGTACAACAAATATAGAACTTGCATTTTTGCTACTTGGCCACGAATAGTCTCTGCAGGTTACACTTTATCCTGCTAGTCTTGCCTTTAGCGCTCATTGCCTGTTAGTCGAAAGAACGACGTTGCAAGGTTTAGTAATGTCATAGAATATTTAAGAACTTGTTTTTTATGTGGTATCCTTCATCTTGGGTCAGTCTCTGTTGGACTTTTTGGTCATATAGTTTGACGTCAATGACAACGGCCAAATTAGAAGAGGCGAACAACTCGACCATATTCTTGATGCCTGCCTTGAGAGCTAGACCTATTGACCTACTGTATGTTACTGTAGACTGTAGTGGTGACTACCATCAAAACCGTGTCCACTTCTAGATATCAAAACAACCCACGTTTTTCCATCTCAATTTTTCTTACATTGGAAAAAATAATGTAAAAGAAGATTACAAGTTTTTATATGCAAGTGATGGGTGGCCTCCTCCTCCCCTAATAGCCACGTCAGTTCCTCTCCATTTTGTTATTTTATTTTAATTCTTTGTACATTTGATGTCAAACATTACAGGTTCAAAAGAAAGCTAAACATACTTCTTATAACCTTATACATCTTATATCCTTATAAATAAAACATAACCTTATACAATTTTTATAGTCTTATAAAAGTTGTGATGCTATGGCCGGCTCCTCTTTTATAAGTACCCATCAACAAACTTACCCTGGTCCTTCCTAGGAAAAGCTGTCTGAACACCAGTACAATGCTAATGTGGCTATCACTGAAAGCCTAATAGGCCTAGGGGGCCTAGGCCTATATATATATTTTTTTAAATGCACTAGGCCTACAGTAAGTAGCCTTCAGAAATACAAGAATGTGTATACGTAATTATACAAAATACATGAAGGGCAATCAAACAAACTTATCATGGCCCTTTCTCTGAAAAGCTAACTGAACACCAGTACTATCCTTAAATGGATGTTACAAAAACGAAGGCCTAATATAAATTAAATGCACTACGTAGAATTCAGCAGTACAGAATTTGTATATATATGTAATTAGCATGCAATACACTACACCTGGCGTACCTAACTACAGTAGAGACAATTGGTCGCGAGGGTAGCCATTTTCGTATATCTAACATGTAGCTGCCATGAGTCATAGCCAATCTGCTACAAAACAGACTTGGGGGCGGGGCTTAATCATCAAAAACGGACCTTTTTACTAAAAGTAGGGGCGGCAGCTCAGTATTGTTTTAAGAAAGAAAAATCATTTAAACATCAAATAAAGCAAATAAAAGCCATAAAATGTCATATTCAGCTAGTAAAATTCTTATTAATACCTACCTGTAAACAACAAATGAAAGTTTAAAATGTTAATAAAATATATAATACATAGGACCCTATCTTAGACGATACCACTGTTGACAGACAATTCTATTCTATTCTCTTTCATAAAACATAAGTTTTGGAGCGTGTGCAAAAATGGGTTGTTTAAACTGTATTTCGGTCCAAATTGGCCCGATTTGGACATAAATCGGTGAAAAAGTCATAGAAGGAGATAAAATTCTCGAATAAAAAATAGTAACTTTTGTTGGCCTATATGATATATGCTTGCTCTGAAAATTCCAGAGAAAAAGAACTTTATATGAAGACGCTGAAAAATTTTTAAGAGAAGAGAGAGTCCCACTTACTGTTACAATATCTCTATACATGTAATGTATTGAGATAAAAAGCAATCAATATACAGCTGATTGGCTACCAGACTATCATATATGACATGAATCATTATGAACATATGGTTCCTGAGCTACTCACACACACATTTATATGTGTATATATATATATATATATATATATATATATATATATATATATATATATATATATATATATATATATATATATATATATATATATATATATAGATATATATATATATTTACAGTCACCTTCATGAATTACAACAAAGATAATTGAGAATAAAACTACATTGAAAATATTCATACTTACGGGGAGAGTTTTGATACATTCTTGCTGGCCATCGTCTTTGATTTTGTGTGCAGATATTCAATTCGTAATAGATTCCGATCTGGAGAAGAAATACATGTTTAGGAAATTAAAAGGACTGCATTTGTCGGTTCATTGGATCTTGGTCACCAATAACTATTTATAACTAAATGACCATATATTTAACTGAAATTTATAACTGCAGTTTTGTGCCTTTGGACATATGACTGAGTTAATGCAATTGGTTGGGATGTGAGTGGAGCATGTATGGGGAGATGGTTACACTGTACCAAAACTGATTGTGAAAAAGAAAAACTTTGTATGTAACCAAACTTCTATGTTGATATTAGTTACAGCATTTGCATGCATTTGTGTATGATGTGATGGTATTATGAAATGTAATTAGAGAAACAATGTACAGTAAAGGCAATTCATGCACATGGATATTACAATTCCACAATGCAAGTTACCAGTATATTGACCCTCCTTAGTTCCTGTCTTCATGTCTGGTCAACCCCCCCTCTCTCTCTCTCTCTCACTCATTTGACGGACAATACAACAAGACTCTCTCACATACTATCCGTACTAGCTACAATGTAACAAATGGTGGCAGACTGTATATTTACGTGTCTTGTTGATACTCTTGTGGGTTCAGTTAATATGGAATCAGACTGTATAAATTATGACACAGATGAGAAGCTTTAATATTTATGTTGATAATTAAGCATTAACATTTATCAATATAAATTTCCAGTAATAAATTCAAAACATATGTGCTGAATAGAAAACAAGTTGGGAATCAACACAGTCCGCTATGACATCATCACTATGGCTCATAAAGTTTGAAGGACATGAATCTTGAATTTGAGAGATCTTGTATACTGTGACATTCTCTCTATTTAGAATGTCATTAAAATGCAACGTTTAGTAGAAATATTATATTCCTCTAAAAATAGGGGAGTTGAATATTATGTAAAAAAAACAGAGAGAAGTTTTCAGCTGAATTGCTGTGATGACATCATTCAGCTGTTGCTAGATGCATTTCACAAAATACCACCAAATTGAAAGATTTTCCATCTTTGCCAATAGACATTTTTTTAAGGTTTTGACACAGATTTTCAGCATTTTCTCTAAGGAATCAACTTCAGCCACCTGAATACCCCTTGAATGTTACTGTGAATACAAATTATTTGTATGCATGTATTATTAGATGAATTATCAACCTGAATGAAGTCATCTGTATCAATCCAGTGAGTAGGTATTATTACCTTGTCTCTCCACATACTGCTGAAGATCTTTTCGGCCTGCCTTGTCCAAAGCTGTAGCAAGCACTCTGCAGGTGGCCCCAGTACCATTCCTTTTTCTCCAGAGATGAAGCATAAAGTATTTTGTGTCTTGATGACACCGGCGATTATCTTCCTTTAAATTATCAAGATCAGCATCGCTAATATTCAAATACCTGGCAAGTCTTTGCCACTCTGAAAACTCTGGCTTTTCTGCCAAATACTACAAGAAAGATGAATTGAAATTAAATCTGCTTCATTTACATTAAAAACATAAATATCTTACACTAAGGACAATTTATAGAATAGCTGTGGATGGAAGAGACCTTGATGAGTTGGTACACTAATGGCTTGTGGTCTAGTTGAAACAACTTAATTGATGTGGCAATAGAACATCAGCTGAGGGGTTAACTCCAGGAACAAAGCATAAAGTATTTTGTGGTTACGATATTCCCGGTATTATTTTCTTTTATATTATAAAGATTGAATTTGCTAATGTTCAACCCCCTGACAAGCATTTGCCACTCTCCAGTCAGTTTTGGTGCCAACTCCTACAACAAAGATGAAATGGTCGGAAGATACCTCAATGAGTTTGCACACTAATGGCTTGTGGTCTAGTTGAAACAAATAAATTGATGTGACAATAGAACATCAGAGGGGCTTATATTGTAATATTTATACAGAAAGTAGATGCTTCATTGTCCAAGAACTAAAAAATAACCCTAAATAACTGCCTATCTTCTTTCTGCCACACAAATACATAACATAATGCTGTGTCCACTTGGAACAGTATGATATCTGTACAATCCTTACAAATTTACTTATAAAAAGCATAACCAAGGCTGCTGAACAAATTTCAGAACCCACCAGACTTCTGGGAGAATGGCCACAAATAAGTTAATTTATTACAGTCATCGGTATAGTACATGTTAGGTAGTAGAGCCATGGGTTGTAGGAGGCATGACAGCTAGCAGGACCATTAACTGATCACAAACACCCACCACCACCCCTCCAAAAAACAACAATTTTGTCCCCTATCCCTGGATCATTATTGTAGAATCTTGACAAACAGCGTTTGGACAATAAATACCTTTAAAATGCTATCAGGTACTTTTCTGTCTAAGATTTCAACTGTGGACTGATTCCCCTGTGGAAGAGAACATACATAACCATTAAACTTACCAAAAAGATACATTGTTCCAAACTTGTTTTTTCGAAGGCTGCAAAATACACTAATTTATCTAACATATACTATTATAGCTAAATTCAATCTCCATATTTTTGGTGTAAGGATCAAACCATAGCATTAGAGAAGAATTGCAAGAAGTGGGAGAAAAAGGAGGTACTACCAAACGGGTAGAAACACACGCATAGAGAAAAGAATCTACTCATATAAATCAATTCCTGATATTCATTAATTATTTTCTCCATTTCTCCATTCTCACACCCTTGCAAAATATTGTCGTCTTGTAAAATATGTTTTTACTTTTATTTTGCAAATGGAAATGCAAAACAAACGCTCAGTATCATGCATAGCTTGTCATTATGATTAAGCAATCACATATTTCTTTGTTTTACTAGACATTCTCTTTTGCTTGTATAAAAGTAAAAGTTCTGTAGGTCTTGAGTTTTTTGTAGACCTTATCTCCTCCATTTTATTTTATGGCTGGACCACCCTTTGCCTCTTACTCTACATTTTAAATCAGTTAGAAAATACAGGAATGCGTATAAGTTTTTGGAAACTATATGTTGACAGGTGTTTTTTTTTTCTATGTGTTTGTTTTTAACAGGGAGTTTTTATGGAACAACTCCCTAGTTAAAGCCACATGCAGAGGTTACAACATCACCAAGAAAGCATAAACATTCAGAAGGAGAGAAACATTATGGAGAGATTCATTTCATTCCAAACCTACTTTGCATGGTTCTGTGGCATCTACAAGCCTGTACAAAGAAACTTATTTACTTTAGCCAGTTGATGATGATGATAAAACTGATGTTGGTTGCATAATTCGGGCAAAGATCAGGTCATAAAATCAAATATTTCCTGACTATCCATAGAATTGACTGACAAAAGTAGTGTTGGCACTCAAACATGTCTTCAACAGTGGTAAGGTATATACTGCAACACATTACAATCATGTTACCACCCTAACATTGTTTTGTTAAAGTGATGTCAGGTATAATGGTTCACTATAATATTACAACATGCAGCTCATGCTAATAAGGATATGAACCCTCAAGTGGATAGTTTGAGATCAGTGCGCTTTCTCAGATGATGCAGTGCTTAAGAAACATTAGCTAAACCACTTAGTTCATGAAAATCTGTTCCAAGAGCCTGTCAACTCAACAGCTTGATCTAACCTTTTGATCTCTTTGTACCACAATCCATTTAATCAGTAATACACATATCAAACATTTCCATTCCAAAACAACGAACCTCCAACTTTAATACAAATATAATAGGATCAGAGTTCCCCTGTTGTGCTGAAACATTGCAGAATGAGTCCTGAGTTTCTTTCCTTTGAAGTACAAATGACACTAAGCGATCTTCAGACCCTGCTATAGACTGCCAAGATATCTCCTACAAGAAGAACAAAATGATAAATGCATTTGGTGATGTTTAAACCATGCAGATACATTGCTAAACAAGAGCCCAAGGGCACTGTGGTTCCTTGCGTAGAGGTATATGACAATACACATAATATTATCATAGCAAGATTGGGCTCAAATAGTCCAAGTAATTGTGGTTTTACATGTACCCATAAAGTACGCCATGAACATTCTTTGAGTGGTGTGTGCGTGTGCGAGTGGTGTGTGCGCATTATAAGTCTTATTATTATTATTATTAAAGTAACCAACACTATAGCCAACACTTTTGGGCACTTTTGAGATCTGAATATGGCGTCGAAAATGTAAGAAATATAAGGTCACCTACAAGCGGGTCAACAGATTTGATAAAATTGGTGACCTCAGATCACATGACCGTTAAGTTTGAAAATGTTCCCACCCCATTCACAACTTGTCCCAAAATATCAATCGTGTCAGACCTTGGCACTGGGAGTTAATTGCATTAAATGTCTAAAAATTAACTTTGAACTCATATAACTTCACACACAAAGGTCACTTGGGGGTCAACTCATTGACATTTTTGATTGGTGAGACGTGAATATAGCATCAAAACTATAAAAATTCAAACACTTTTTCTTTGCCCATTTTCTCCCCCCAAAATACTAGTTTTTTAACATTAATTGACCTTTGGTGACCTCGGATCACATGACCATTAAGTTTAAAAATATTCCTCTATACCATTCGCAACTTGTCCCAAAATATCAACCGTGTCACACTTTGGCACTGGGAGTTATTGCACTAAATGTCTGAAAATTAACTTTGACCTCATATAACTTCACACGCAAAGGTCACCCATTGACATTTTTGATTGGTGAGACGTAAATATAGCATCAAAACTATAAAAATTCAAACACTTTTTCTTTGCCCATTTTCTCCCCCCAAAATACTAGTTTTTTAACATTAATTGACCTTTGGTGAACTTGGATCACATGACCATTAAGTTTGAAAATATTCCCCTATACCATTCGCAACTTGTCCCAAAATATCAACTGTGTCACACCTTATTGCATTAAATGTCTGAAAATTAACTTTGACAACGTATAACTTCACACACAAAGCTCACCCGGGTGTCGACCCATTGACTTTTTGATTGGAAGGTACCTTTGATATCCAAATCTAGCATCAAAACCAAACATTTTCTTTTTCGCCCGTTTTCTCCCAAAATAAGCACATTTTTTTCTAATGTGACCTTTGACCTTTTGACCTTGGTTTCAGATGCAGTTTGGTCTCCTGATTCCAAAAAACAGCAAGACAAGTCTATACAGCCATCCTAACTCCGACCGAAAACTTTGACCCCATATAACTTTGCACACGAAGGTCACACAGGGGTCAACCTATTAACATTTATGATCATAAGGTACCTTTTACATCTGAAAATAGCATCAAAACTGTAAAAATCCCCAAAACACTTAAAGGTCACCAGAGGTCAAATTGAGGTCAAGGGTCACCCAGATGCGGGTCGACAATTGGATTAAATTGAAGCAACTCCCAACCCTAACGGACAATTCGTTTTCAAGTTATCGCAAAAATACTCGTTTTTAACATTAATTGACCTTAGGTGACCTCGGATCACATGCAAGTTAGTTTCAAAATGTTCCCCTAACCAGTTCACAACTTGTCCCAAAATATCAACCTTGTTGCACATTGGCACTGGGAGTTATTGCAGTTTTAATATTTTGGGTTTTTGGACCATAACTGACCTTTGTGGGCACCAAAAACAATAAGGTACATCTTCTCTATGTGACGGATCTATAGTCCAAGTCTGGCCTCAGTCCAACTTTCCCTTATTGAGATAGAGCGTACCCACACAGACACACACAAACCTGACTACATTGGTTCCTTTTGCTAAAGCAAGGAACCAAAAACCTTGTTGTCAAGCTTCCATTGCAGATGAACATATCAAAGAAATATTACTGTCACAGTATTTTATAGCCTGTAAATATGGTGCCGTATCTCCTACCCGAGCTGACAGTGTACAGTTTGTGCATAACTTAGTACAATTGTGTATATTCCACAGTATTACACTATGTAAGCCAGAGTGCTGTATGTCATTATGAGTTCAACCTGGTTAGCCCTCGCTTGGTTTATACCCAAAAAAAACAGCAATTTTTCGGGTATCATGTGATCTAGGAAGTAACCATAAAATCTTAGCTTATGAAGCAGCTGCAGCAGGAATAAACTTTCACAAAAAATCTTGAGGAGTGAGAGATGGAAGATAGCTTTGGTTACTTTGTAGATCATGTGATACCCGGAAAATTAATGTGTTTAGAGTATAATCCAAGCGAGGGATAACCACATTGAACTCCTAATGGTAAACTAATAAGAAATTATGACATTTTTTTAGCGCCCTCTCACAAACATAATAAACTATGTTATCAAGTCTAAATAAAAGTAATATCTGACCACTTTAGAACTGAAATATGCAAATGAAAAAAATTACCTTTTTTGGTTTATCTTGCTCTATAGCCCAAGTATTGCCTGGATCAGTGCCATTAAATGATATTGTTAATGGCTGTTTTCCTTCTTTCAAAAATTTCAATTTGAGTTTTTTTGCAGGTTTCATGTCTGGATTCAATTCTAGTATCTGAAATGAAAATCATTTACTAGATGTTACTCTCAATAAAACAAACAATTTATGTCAAATTTACTGATCAATTCATAGGTTAATCTACAAAAAAGTGACTTTATAAGGAAAAAATTCTTTTTGTAAAAAATATACTTGCTGGTATACTATTTTAGAAAGAATGATGCATCACAACAAACCATTTAATAATGAATTTACATTAGGTTCACCAGGAATGTCTTCGTAATATCCAACTTCTAAATTGGCAGTTTTCTTATCCTGTAGTATATCTTTCGTAGCAAATACCACAATATTCTTAGCTTCAACTTCTTTGTCATCAATTACAATCTTCACCCAGCAAAAGCCAAGAAGTCTCACTGTACACTTTGAACGATGAAAGATATAAGGGCTGAGCGGTCTCTCTTCCCAACAGGGTCTTTGGCCTGTCAAGTTTACAGAAATGAATTTCAATCAGATAAATGAAATCACTAAGAGTGTTGATTTTAATATTTTACCATAAACTACCAGTCCATCAACCTTGTGCATGGTATTTCATAAATATTAAATATTAATTTATCAACTCCAGTGTGTTTGTCTATGAATTAATTTACTTTTAGCTGAAACGGTGGATATTATGCTTACTAAGTAAATATTTATTATCATTATACAGAGATGTCAATGTAAATAACAATGATGTTCTTTTCTTTTGGTAACATCCTGACACATTAACCGCACCTGTGCAGCAATAAACAATACACAGGATAGAAGGATTTATGAAGTGTCTCTCAATATAAAGAGGAGTGTGTATGTCTGAGAAAGCTTTTTATTAATCCTGTTCCCTGTGAGGGAGTGAAATAAAAATCAAGATCCAGCAGTCTGTATAGTAGCATATCTAATCGAAAACAATTGGGCTGCATCATTCATGTTTACAATTCACAATCTTCATTCTACATCTTTGCACCCCCCTCCCAATAAAAACAAAAGCATAAAATTGTCCTTTTACCCATTCAGTTTTGGCATCATTCCCCATTGTCACCTTATATTAAGGTAATAGCTAACCTGTGAAGGTTGCACATCTATTTATCATTTTTCTTCTTGTATTTAATTAGGCAAAACTTCAGATCATTAAATCTGTTACTATAGGCTACTAGAAATTGCACCAGTCCGTAAACTAGATTTGCAAGCCTTCCCAGAATCAGGCAAAAGGTACAAGAATCCTCTGCAGGACTTATAAAAGCTAGTTAGCAATGTCTTGTTAAATTGGTCCAGACAAAAGTGACAAGAAAGATTAGTGACAAGTGACAACACCGATTAGATTAACTAGCCTCCCCTAAACCAATCACACAAGACACCACATACTAAGACTCTCTGCTTGTCCCAAACAGCTGGTGAACCAAGCCATTTTATTGGTCCAGACAAAATAAAGAGTTCAATGCATTGCTTCATAAAGTCAAAAATTACAATAATCAGTTAATCTGTTGCAGTAGATTTGAAGTGCACTGCCCAATGAAGAGTTGCCATAAAGCTGTCTCTTTCATTTTAATGCATGAATAATTCAGTGTGTTGCAGCCAAGTCATTCGATCACAGCCAGACCACTTTCATTAATATCAACTTTGTTCTTGAATAGCTTAAAACCATATAAACCAACTGTGATCTCCTTCTATAATGTCTTCAAATACAAGATAATATCATACTTAACTAATTTGTTGGCTGCATTTTATATCTCGGAATCCTATCCACCAAAGTTTTGCAGTTATTATACACACCCTTAACTACACAGTTCTGTTGTAAATAATTTGTCAAAAGTTTTGGATGTTTACTGAGAGTTACTTTTTTCTAAATGAATATTATTTGTTTTAGCTTCTTTGATGAAAGGCAAGCAGTGGTATAGAAAATAAACTTTCATTGTTGCAGTGTATGCTGTCAACTTTTCAATTTCACAGTGCATTCCACAGTGCATTCCACACATGTTAGGTGGCAGCTATTCGGTGAGGAGTGAAGTGAGATATTGTATGTGATAAATCATGTGAAGTCAAATAAAGTACAATAATGTGTGAAATCAAGCAATATATTGTAAGATAAAGTGAGGTTTACCTTCTTCATGGTGACTGACATAAACCTTGGCTTTAGCTTTTTCCTCATTAATAAAAGTCAGACAATGTGGTAAGGTCAATGAAACTTCACGTTTTAACTGCAAACCATTCGGCAGAAGCTCCAATACCACTGATGAATTACTTGAAAAGGATGTGGCTGGCTCATTCAAAAGACTTGGTGGAACCATTTTTACTTGGATATTGTGTTCCTCTGTGACTGCGTTTGGTGGAAAAACCAGTTTAATACCCGTGTTTGGAATCTGTAATAATCCTCCCTTTTCAGATATGGAAGATGTTATTTTCATGGTGTCTGGTGGCTTCCAGTCTAAAGGGAAAATAGTTGAATTGTTACCTGAAACTATCATCTGTCTATATTTTAAACAATATTCCAGTGATTGTCGTTCATTGTGTAACAAAGTTACTGGAAATTATGTATATTTTCAAAAGCATATATCCTACTATAAGTTTTATTTTATTTTACACTTGATGAAATTTAAAGTATGCATCTGGTAGCACCCCAGTTAGTTAAGCCATGATGGCAATTTAGCTTACTTTACTTCAATAATTACAAATGATTTATCCCCTTGAGGAAATAACTTTCTTGCACCTTGATGAACTAATACATGCAGAGAGCACAGACAATTAATTCGCTGAAGTGTATCACATTTCAAGTAAATAAAAATAACAATTATTATTAGAAGTTATGCCTTTATAAGAACCTCTGCCATGATGACATCACATCCTATTGTAAGGACTCATCATCATCGCACCATAAGGAAGAATTTAAGTCATAATTTACATTCAAACATCAGTATATCTAGGGCTAGTATTAATATTGAGAAAAAAATGGGCAGCAGCAGGATTCCTGCTATTGTGCAGGCATTATACTTTATGCATGTTCACAACCTTTATGCTTTCATGGTTTTAATCTTGCACTAAACTGTTTTTGTATTACAAGACAAATGACAATTTGATCATCAACATGATGCTTACTATGCTCATTAAAAACTTAGCTGCACCTGTGATTTTAAATTACTACTCTTAAAAATCATCTTCTAAAGACTTCCAAATTTGACATTACAATTTATAATCATGCATGTTGACAACCTAAATGCTTTCATGGTTTTAATGTTGCAGTAAACTGTTTTTGTATTACAAGACAATTGACATATGCAAAGTTGATTATCAACATGATGCTTATCATGCTCATAAAAGCTTAGCTCACCTGTGATTTTTAATTACTACTTTTAGAAAACATCTTGCAAAAACTCCCAAATGTAACGTAGCAATTAATTCTCCTTTTCTCTCGCAGTACTATGAAAATGGCCATTTTAACAGCAAGGAACAAATGTAATGTCTCAGCGGGCAGAATACCACCACTCAGGTACTTCTCATTCAGCTTTGATTCATGTCAGAAAAATGCTTTGTTTCACCATAATATTCTTTATATAATTACAAGGGTTGAGAAATGTCTATGTTTTGTTCACCTCATGAGGTGTACATACTGACCTAGTGAAATGAAAGTTGGAGTGTATGCCCACTTTTTAAACAATAGAAGGTATGTACCCACCTTCTTCTTTTTCTGGTATGTACCCACTAGCACCTTCTTCTTCTTCTGGTATGTACCCACGTTCTTCTTCTTCTGGTATGTACCCACCTTCTTCTTGCTTACGGAAAGTTGATGAAGGTATGCGAATGCATGACTTACTTCCTTCACCTACAAAGAAACATAACAGTAAAATATGCAGTCATTTTCAAAGTAGTAAATAGAAACAAAATAAGACTTGTTTCAAGCTTCAAGTCTTGTTTTGCATTGAGTTTGTCCTGAGCTGGTGTATACTTACCTCTGAAAGGAAAGTAAGGACATCCAGACCCAGGTCATTTCCAAAGTAGTAAATAGAAACAAAATAAAACTTGTTTCAAGCTTCAAGTCTTGTTTTGCATTGAGTTTGTCCTGAGCTGGTGTATACTTACCTCTGAAAGGAAATTTAAGTAAGGACATCCAGACCCAAGGTTAGGTCCGGGACAATTAAGTCACTGGGCCCCATTCTTTTAAGATGTCATACATTCATGGTACATTGATGGCATATATGAAGATTTCTTCTGGGAAAAGGAAGCCATGGCTTGATCCATCCATCCCATGCATACTGGGGTCCCATAAAAGACATCAGGCCCCATGTTTGTAGTCCCACCTGACCCAACCTATCGTCAGGCCTGGTACCTGAAATTATTATCTGTTTATATTTTAAAGGTATATGCAAGTGACCGATCCTCATTGTTTAACAAAGTTACAGGAAATTCTTCATCTTCAGCTCAAAAGAATATCATATATTTATTAGGGGTTTGGTATCATGGAAGTACGATATTTTGTTCTACATTTGGTGGAATTCCATAATACATAGCCTGTTAACACCCCAGTTAATGAAGTCATAATGGTAGTTGAGCTGAAAATGTGTTTAAAATTTTTTTTCAAAATGAAACCGAAGTTTCAGATCCATCCAATTTGCATTTTGTGACATATCAATTGTCCGAATGAGACATCCCCATGAAAAGGGACATAAAGACCATTATTGCAAAGCTTATGATCTTCAATGAAACCAATAACACATATTTTAAACTGAATGGCCTGATTTAAGTCACTCTAGTTTTACAGGATAAATTCACAAATCGCCATACACATTTCAAAATGATTACTTTGCAATTACAGTTTCTATTTATAACATGATTTTCACCTACTTCAGTTTTTCTTATAGCATGGGATTTTCATAGATGTTTACTGCACAAACAAGTTTAATGTTAATGTATTAAGTACAGTGTCACTTAAATCTTACATTCTGGAACCCTACAAGTAACCACCCATCAATTATCCATTGCCTATACTTACTTCTTCCTGTTAAGATATTAAGTGCCCCAAGGTTCTCACTGAATTCATCAGTGAGAGCTGATTGTATAATCCCTCTATTCTCTAGCTCCACGAACAGGTCCTTGGAGTGTGATGGGCTGTTAATTATGGCCTTTACATGTTCCAGAGGCAACATGAAGAAGTTTGCAAGGTGTTCTGTGTCACTTCTTGTCATCTCTGCAAATACCTTTTGCAAATACCTTTTTGTCAAAAGATTGAAATCCTTTCAAGAAAAAGAACCAGAACGAGAAAACATTTAGTGGTTCCGATGCCCAAACATATTCATAGAGTGGTAAGCCATACATGTTAATATTCATGAAATTGTGCACACCAATATGAAGAGCAATTATCTATTGACTAATGCTGCAACATCTAAAGGAAGGTACTAGGAATCATTATGATGTTAACAAAGTGTATTTAGTGATATAGTATAACCAGAGAGCCAGTTGGCTTTGTGATTCCTTGCCATACAATGTGCTCAAAATTCAAAATTACTATCTGAATAAATAATGTAGAATTTATAAGTGAGTTGAATTTGTTCAAGAATTAGGTGAGAACCAGAAACGATCAGACATTCCAATTCATTTTGTAGCACGTCATCAACCATTCAATTAACTGGTAAAGTTTTTAAAGTATACACTATTTCTAGCTTTAATTTGGCGGTATCATGTTGAAAAGGTTTTCAGACTTTGGCACCTGTTGACCTCATGTGACCTTTGACCTCTACCAATTTCCATAGGGTTCCTACACTCACCAAGCTGGATCTACCTACCAAGTATGACGTTGATTCTACCGTGTTTGTTGAGATATGTTTACAACTGTTGTTGACGATTTCCCATTAAACCCCACCCACCATGAATATTAATGAGGTAAAATTATTGTTCAAAAGAACATGAACTTATAGTTACTGTACATCACAATACTAACTACAAATTAAATCACACATACGGTTAAAAAGATAAATATAGACATTTTACAAATTTTATGGTAAGTCCCGCCCACTCATTAATATTCATGAGATGAAACCACAAACTATAGGGCACATCTACTCACGATAGGGCATCTATCTACCAAATATGACATTGATTCAACTTGTATTTGTTGAAAAGTTGTGTTCACAAGCCGTGTTTGACCAATTCCCATTAAGCCCCACTCATTCATTAATATTCAAGAGATGGGAACAAAACACAATAGGGCACATCTACACACCATGGGCCATGTGGGTCAATCCATGCAAAATCAACAGATTTTTGGGTCGATTCCATGTTGACCCTCTCAGAATCGCCTGAAATTGATATGGTGTCTTGCCATATGTCTCAAAGGATGAAATTGGGCAAACAAACTTTTGAAAACTTTTTGGTTGCTAGGATATGGCCTCGCCTAGCAACCAAATCCAGATTGCATTTTAAGAGCCCTAAATTTACACACATATATAGTACACACTGTACATGTATGCACTGGTTCACATTCATTTCTATTCTGGTATAGGGTTGGGTAGAGGATATGGGTCAGAGGGGGGTGGGTTACATGCATACAAACAATTTGAAGCAGAAGATTACCAAACCAAATAATTCAGTTTACCTTGAATGCATGTGTTATGCATTCTTTTTGCAGTAAACGTCAGTCACATACTGTATGCATATACAAATCTGCATAGTGCACTATGGGGGGGGGGTAGGAGGGGGGAGTCAAAGAGTATTAGACAGAACACTTTTAATAAATACATTTCAATAGTTTCTAATGTTGTTTAACATTATCTCCTTGAATGAAGATGTTACCACTGTTTGGCCTCAATAGCATGTTTCTGTAGAGCTGGTGTAACTCTCATATACGACACTTTAAGCTGCTCATCAGAGCATCAATAACTTATGTAAAGATGTTTTAGCTCATTCTTTGCATCATAACTATACATATCTTACTAGTTTTGTATTGAAAACCAAAAAAAAAGCCTTTTAATTGTGACCAAATTTGACCTTGAAATGCCCAAAATAGCCCAAAATATTGGTAAAATGTGATGTTTGAGGGTGCTGTTCACAGGCATCTTTGGGCATATGACCCTGCAATACAGTTTATTTGTAGTCCTTATGCTAGTGGACCACCCTCATAATTGTTCAGCACCTGTATGCTAATGCTAAGAAGTTGTTGTCATTTGAATTACTCAGATCGGCTTGTGCAAGCATTTTCATACATATGAACCAAGTGATGTTGGCAATTTTTGAGTCGTATATTTGAGTAGATAACACAAAATACACAACTTTTTCACTTGAGTTTTTAAAATTAGGGTCAATACACTCCTGTAAAATGGTATTTGAAGAAAAATTGAAATTTACCCACAGGCCCAAATAATTAGGGCCAGAAGTGAGATTTCTTAAGTTTAAGGGCGCTGTTCGTAAAATGTACGACCTGCTTGACTTTTTTTTTCACCTTTCCCGTACAACTACCACTGGACAAGGATCCTTTGCAAATTAAAACTCAAACATGCCTTTGCTTGTGAATATAGAGCAAACTCAAAGTAGGGCCAGAAAGGGCCATATCAATTTCAGGCGATTCTGAGAGGGTCGACGTGGAGGCCACTGTTGATTTGGCATGGATTGACCCATGTATCTACCAAGTATGCTGTAATTCAACTTGTGTTTGTTGAGGTATCGTGTTTACAATCCACTTTCCACAAATTCCCATTAGGCCCCACCCATGCATGAATATTGACGAAGTAAGGGTGTATGTTGCAAAGAACATGTTACGTACATCATCATACCATGTATAAATTAAATTAGTCATGGGTTGAAGAGGTATTGTCATTTTAACAATGTCATATTAAGGCACACCCAATCATTAATATATGTGATTGGCAACAAAGACAATAGGGCACATTTACAAATTATGGGACATCTACCTGCCAAGCATGACATTTACTCAATTTGTGGTTGTTGAGATATCTTGTTTACAAGCAAGTCGTCACATCCACACACACATGCGCACATACCAACACAAAAATAAAAGCAATGGTAACTGAGTGTTCGGCATTGTAACCAAAAGTAAATGTGTAATATATAATACCCTAAGAATCTCACATAGTCTATTTTTCTCTTTTCAAATTCCTTGTTTACAAGATGTTTATTCACCACGACTATACATAAAATAATTTTGATTAGACTTAAAATTGAATTTACAAAACAGTTACCAGAACAAGTCAAACCACTAAGAAGCAATGATTTAAGACAACTTTAATGTCTTCCCCTTACCCTTGCAGCTCACACTAACCTTAATTACAGTACTTCCTGATCCTAAGTGAACCTTCATACGATAAACAATACACATTAACAATACAACTTGTATTTTGTGTCATTGCAAGAGAGAATCCTGAATGACTAAATACAAACAGTCGATGTAGGTACTCGTCTATTGTGGTGTTATAACATCGCCAATTCGCCATCGTGACTGAAAATATGCAACTGTGTTCCTGTACGATCCCACAAAGTGCCAGTATTACAGACTATAAATATCCTATTGGCTGGCTCTAGTTTGACTTACATTTAATCACAATTGACTACTATACATACATAGTGAAACATAGCATGTGAATTTAGGAAACAAGCAAAGCTGTGTTATACCACCATACTATAGTAAGCATGTAGACAGACAACTTAGGCCTACAATTGACATGCCATTTTGTCCCAAATTGAATTTGCTGGTGCACAATTTGTACATTAATACTACTAGTAGGCCTATTGTTAAATGTTCAGGGTCATAATGGCCAGGAATTTTTGTTTACATTTGTTTAGAAACGCAAAGGAGTCATTTCTCCTTGCTGGCACACAGTGTGTAGTCTATATCTATAGCTTTTGAAACTGGCTGTATAAAAGTTGCACTGAAGTTTTCTGATATCTGCCAAAAGTTGTAAAATCACAGTAATAGTTGTACTCTACACAATGTTTCGCATCCACTTGTACCAAATTTACTGATACTAAAGCAACTGAAAAGTTCATATTTCTTTGAAAAGACAATGGAGTCAGTTTTGTTTAGCTAAGTTCTCTAATGCATACACACAGTGTGTGTACTCTGCAACCAAATTTTGAAATATGATTTAGAAAAAATGTGCACTAGAATTTGCTCAAATCAGGTAAAAATTTGTAAAATGGAACTACTAGTTGTTACCTATACATTTGTTCGCATGCACTTATTTAAAAGGTGTCGATACTAACCTGCTACAGAAGTCATATTTTTGCAGTAAATATGAAGCCATTTATGTTTGGCCCTAATTTCTACTACATACACACAGTGTATAGTCTACAATCTCATTTTTTTTTAAATTGAATGTAAATATTTTGCCCTGAAATTTTCTTAAATCCTGCAAATTTTGTAAAATGTCACTAACAGTTGTGTTCTACTCAAAAGTTCGCATCCACTAATACCAAATTTCTTAATTCTAGACTGCTGAATCATTCACATCAAGTTGTTCAAAATTTAAGAGAATGTATTGCTCACTTCTGTTACACTTGTTGCACACAACTTGTGAAATTTATGTTAACCATTTTTTTATATTAGAATTTCATTTAACTTTTGCCAAATTTGTAAACAATAGTTATAATTGTTAAGAAAACAATGTTCGCCTTCACTTATATCAAATTTGTTTCCTTTAATTGGCTAGCTGACTAACCTAGACCTAAATTATATTCCTATTTTTATCATAATCCTGCTGTACTTACCATACTGTACTCTCTCACTTCACCAGTGAATCTGTCCACTGTTAACAACCTGTTTACATCAACAATCCTGATTCTAGTTGAGTCATCAACATCAAATGACATCAGTTGTTGACTGTCAGAGAGAGAGTAAACAACAACATGGAGGCAACCCCATAAAACATAAACCAGACCACTAACAGTGATACTGTATGCAGATGAGTAGCCTGGTGTTTTATACTCATGTACAATCTTTCCCTCCATGTTGTATCTAATAGCACTCCTGCCAAAAGTATTCCTTATTTTATAGTATGTAGATATAAACAGATTATCTCCATAAACTGTTATATCTAAATGAACAAAAAAAGGGTGTCTTTTTAATCCTTTCAAGGTGATTGTCTTGATTTTATTTAAACTAAAATCAAACACAATCACCTCGTCAGAAGACAAACCAATAAATATCTCTCCCTCTCTGACAGTCACACACTTGGCTATTCTATTTTGTAATAGGTTGACTGTGTGTGATGGTTCACTGTCGTCTGCCTCAATATGATAAACCTGAACGATATCAACGTACACATAAACTATATGTGAATCATCCAAGATAGAAACATAGCGATGCTGCCATCTTGGATGATCGAATAGTTTAGTGTACAACTGAGTCATTAATGGCGACGAAGAATCAGGATCATTTAACGTAAACAGGTCTATGAATGATTGTGTATCTGTCCTGTTGTTGTATCCGTACACTGCCAGCTTGTTACCGCGTACAGCCATATCAGTGACCTTCCAGTCACGTTCTGTTGTACATCTTGGTATGGTAACGCTACGTATACTGCAATGGGAAGACAAAAAGTGCAAATACAGGTCAATCGCAAGCCTGCGTCTCCATGGTAACAAGTAATTTTAGCGTAAATATTTGCTAATAAAGATCAGGTTCACGAAGTAAACAACGGATGGAAAAATGATCGTACTTTCGAATGCTACGTACGTAGAGACAGCTACTCCACTAAAATATGTTCAGTTTTCTTTTACGTGTGGGGGGGGGGGGAACTATATATGGCAGTATAAAGATATACTGACAAAAAGTAAAATTTAAGTGAAGATAGGCTTACAATGTCTTTGGAACATTACTCATTTTTCGGTTAGTGCACGTAAGACTAAGAGCATATTAAACTGTGTTTGTGGGGCATTTGGATGATATAGGCCTATACTGATCTCAATCTCTAATCGAAAAATATTATTTTGAGTTTGTAGTGATCGGAAGGTAATGGATAAGATGAACTGCATATATATATATATATATATATATATATATTAGTCACCTTCATGAATTACAACAATGATAATTAAGAATAAAGCTACATTGAAAATATTCATACTTACGGGGAGAGTTTCGATACATTCTTGCTGGCCATCGTCTTTGATTTTGTGTGCAGATTTCCAATTCGTAATAGATTCCGATCTGGGAAAGAAATACATGTTTACGAAATTAAAAGGACTGCATTTGTCGGTTCATTGGATCTTGGTCGCCAATAACTATTTATAACTAAATGACTATATATTTAACTGAAATTTATAACTGCAGTTTTGTGCCTTTCCACATTTGACTGAGTTAATACAATTGGTTGGGATGTGGGTGGGGCGTTTATGGGGAGTTGGTTACACTGTACCAAAACTGATCATGAAAAAGAAAAACTTTGTATGTAACCAAACTTCTATGTTGATATTTGTTACAGCATTTTTTTATGCATTTGTGTATGCTGTGATGGTATTATGAAATGTTATTAGAGAAACAATGTACAGTAAAGGCAATTCATACACATGGATATTACAATTCCACAATGCAAGTTACCAGTATATTGACCCTCCTTGGTTCCTGTCTTCATGTCAACCCCACCCCCCACCCCCTCTCTCTCTCACTCATTTGATGAACAATACAACAAGACTCTCTCACATACTATCCGTACTTGCTACAGTGTAACAAATGGTGGCAGACTGTATATTTACTTGTCTTGTTTATACTCTTGTGGGTTCAGTTACCATGGAAACAGACTGCATAAATTATGACACAGATGAGAAGCTTTAATATTTATGTTGATAATTAAGCATTAACATTCATCAATATAAATTTCCAGTAATAAATTCAAAACATATGTGCTATATAGAAAACAAGTAGGGAATCAACGCAGTCCGCTATGACATCATCACTATGGCTCATAAAGTTTGAAGGACATGAATCTTGAATTTGAGAGATCTAGTAACCTGTGACATTTCTCAGTATTTAGAATGTCATTACAATGCAACGTTTTGTAGAAATATTATAATCCTTAAAAAATAGGGGAGTTGAATATTATAAATAACCAGAATGCAAAATGTATTGAGGTTTCGATGACTTCAATGCACTAGACTTCTGCTTGTTAGTATAACCAGAACTAGCTGTTACAATAACACTATGGCATGCTAACACAGGTCAGTCTATACGTGGTTATACACACTTCCATCAAAAACAGTAGGGTTCTTGTACTCAATGTTATGAATCCGCACACCAAGTATTACAAACCAAACCAAATCTCTAATAACTTCACACATTAAGATTGCAGAGAAGTCCACTTATGGACAATTTAGATTGGAATATGCCCACGAAACTTGAAAGAATCAACTTGAAAGAAGCTAATACAGGTCACTGGAGGTCGACCTGAGGTCAAAGGTCACCCAAATGCAGGTCTACTATTGTATTACAATAGTGTAACTCCCAACCTTGATGGACATTTGGTTCTAAAGTTATTGCAAAAATACTAGTTTTTGACCCCTGATTGACCTTTGTTGACATTGGATCACATGACTTATGTTTTGAAACAATCCCTTACCCCATTCACAACTAGTCCCAAAATATCAACCTTGTGGACCCTGTCAATGGTAGTTTCACAAGTTATTGAGAAAAACTAGGCCAACATTACAGCCAACTCCATGAGGTGAAAGCAAATCTCAAGTTCACAGGTGCTTGACCTAGTTTCTCCTTGGCAGCTGGCCAAGAAATGTTTTGAAATTTGTGGTACCTGAGCAACTTACATCCAACCAGAACTACCAATGATCTACAAATATTTTCTAGAGAAGGCATGCTTCGCCATTCAAGTGCACTATTCCATAGAAATCACATCAACTCTTTAGCAAAATATCCATACGGATGCGTGACAAGTGCAGAAGCTCTAGCAGTTTTACATATCTATGGTCTGCAAGCAAGCCTTGGAAGACACTGTAACACACACACATCTATGTAGCTATGTACATAGCAATTCAGGACTTCTAGCGACACAGTTAAGTCAATGGGGATATTGTCGCGAGTTCATATTCAAATCTACGGATGCCCGTAAGATCATTTTCAATTATCAATAGGCTCTCCTATTCTTATCAGGTGAATCGCCCATGTCATCTACTTATAGGCTGGACGATGGGAGATACCGTATATTATGAAAAGGTTTTTACAAGTTGACCCCTGGTGACCCTAAATGACCTTCGACATCCACCAAAAACGATAGGCTTTTTGTACTTAATGTGGTCAACCTACATACCAAAAATGAAATCAATCCAAGCTTTGTTTCTTGAGATATCATGTTTACAAGCTTTTCACTATTTGACCCCTGGTGACCTTAAATGACCTCTGACCTACACCAAAAACAATAGGCTTCTTGTACTCAATAAGGTACTCCTATGTACAAGCTGGGCGTCACAAACGCACACACACACACACACGCATGATTACAAAGGTTACGATTATCATCGAAACCAAAAACAAAAAGAAATTTTCAGCTAAATTGCTGTGATGACATCATTCAGCTGTTGCCAGATGCATTCACAAAATACCACCAAATTTAAAGATTTTCTATCTTTGCCATACAAGATGCATAAAGGTTTTGACCTATAAATTGCCAGCAGTTTCTGTAAGGAATCAACTTTAGCTACCTGAATACCCCTTGAATGTTACTATGAATGCAAATTATTTGTTCGCATGTATTATTAGATGAATTATCAACCTGAATGAAGTCATCTATATCAATCCAGTCAATAGTTATTATTACCTTGTCTCTTCACATACTGCTTAAGATCTCTTCGGTCTGCCTTGTCCAAAGCTGTAGCAAGCACTCTGCAGGTGGCCCCAGTACCATTCATTTCACTCCAGTGACGAAGCATAAAGTATTTTGTGTCTTGCATACGCCTGGAATTATTAGCTTCTATATTATGAAGATCAGCATCGCTAATATTCAAACACCTGGCAAGCGTTTGCCACTCTTCAGCGAGTTCTGTTGCCAAATACTACAACAAAGATGAGTTTAATTAAATTGCTTTGTTTACCATTAAAACATAAATATCTTAAAACTAAGGAAAATTGATAGAACAGCTGTGGTCGGAAGAGACCTCAATGAAATTGTACACTAATGGCTTGTGGTCTAGTTGAAACAAATTAATTGATGTGACAATAGAACATCTGAGGGGCTTATATTGTAATATTTATACAGAAAGTAGATGCTTAATTGTCCAAGAACTAAAAAACTACCCTAAACAATTAACTGCCTATCTTATTTCTGCCACACGAATACATAACATTATGCTATGTCGACTTCAAGTTTTTAGGGTTAGTACTATATCTGTACAATCCTCAACTCCCGTTACACATTTACAGCCTAACCAAGGCCCACCAGACTTTTGGGAGATTAGCCACAAATAAGTTTGTTTATTACATTGTTGGGATAGAAATGTCAACGGTAAAGTACATATTAGGTAGTATAGCCATGGGATGCATGAGGAAACATGTAAGCTAGCAGGACACTTAACTGATCACAGACACCCACCACGACCCCTCCAAACAAACACAACAATTTTGTCCCATATCCTTGGATCATTGTTGTAAAATCTTGACAAACAGCGTTAAGACAATAAATACCTTTAAAATGCTATCAGGTACTTTTCTGTCTAAGATTTCACCTGTTGACTGATCCACCTGTAGAAAGACAATATATATTACCATTAAACTTGCCACAAAGAAACATTGCTCCAAACTTATCTTTCGAAAGCTGCAAAATGCACTAATTTATCTTTCACATACGTAACTTATAGTTAAAATCAATCTCCATACTTTTGGTGTAAGAAGCAAACCATAGCATTAGAGATGCAAGATTTTAAGGTAATAGAAGGCATTACCAACAGCTTATCTTATATGTAATATCAGCACTTTGAGAAGTCATAATATTAGATTGTAATAGTTGGGAGAAATAGGAGGTACTACCAAACGGGTAGAAATATGAGCATAGAGAAAAGAATATACTTATATAAATCAATTCCTGTTATTCAGTAATTATTTTCTCCACTCTCACACCCTTCTACCTGCCGCACAATATTGTTGTATTGTAAAATATGTTTTTACTTTTATTTTGCAAATGGAAATGCAAAAGAAATGCTCAGTATCATCCATAGCTTGTCATTATGATTATTAAGCAATCACATATTTCTTTGTTTTACTAGACATTCTCTTTTGCTTGTATAAAAGTAAAAGTTCTGTAGGTCTTGAGTTTTTTGTAGACCTTATCTCCTCCATTTCATTTTATGGCTGGACCACCCTTTGCCTCTTACTCTACATTTTAAATCAGTTAGAAAATACAGGAATGCGTATAAGTTTTTGGAAACTATATGTTGACAGGTGTTTTTATTTTCTATGTGTTTGTTTTTAGCAGAGAGTTTTTATGGAACAACTCCCTAGTTAAAGCCACATGCAGAGGTTACAATATCACCAAGAAAGCATAAACATTCAGAAGGAGAGAAACATTATGGAGAGATTCATTTCATTCCAAACCTACTTTGCATGGTTTTGTGGCATCTACAAGCCTGTACAAAGAAACTTATTTACTTTAGCCAGTTGATGATGATGATAAAACTGATGTTGGTTGCATAATTCGGGCAAAGATCAGGTCATAAAATCAAATATTTCCTGACTATCCATAGAATTGACTGACAAAAGTAGTGTTGGCACTCAAACATGTCTTCAACAGCTGTGAGGTATATAATGCAACACATTACAATCATGTTACCACCCTAACATTGTTTTGTTAAAGTGATGTCAGGAATAATGGTTCACTATAATATTACAACATGCAGCTCATGCTCATAAGGATATGAACCCTCAAGTGGATAGTTTGAGATCAGTGCGCTTTCTCAGATGATGCAGTGCTTAAGAAACATTAGCTAAACCACTTAGTTCATGAAAATCTGGGCCAAGAGCCTGTCAACTCAACAGCTTGATCTAACCTTTTGATCTCTTTGTACCAAAATCTGTTTAATCAGTAATACACATATCAAACATTTCCATTCCAAAACAACGAACCTTCAACTTTAATACAAATATAATAGGATCAGAGTTCCCCTGTTGTGCTGAAACATTGCAGAATGAGTCCTGAGGTTGTTTCCTATGAAGTACAAATGAGACTAAGCGATCTTCAGACCCTGCTATAGACTGCCAAGATATCTCCTACAAGAAGAACAAAATGATAAATGCATTTGGTGATGTTTAAACCATGCAGATACATTGCTAAACAAGAGCCCAAGGGCACTGTGGTTCCTTGCGTAGAGGTATATGACAATACACATAATATTATCATAGCAAGATTGGGCTCAAATAGTCCAAGTAATTGTGGCCTTACATGTACCCATAAAGTAACCAACACTATTAAAAGCCAACACTTTTGAGATCTGAATATGGCGTCGAAAATGTAAGAATTATAAGGTCACCTACAAGCGGGTCAACAGATTTGATAACATTGGTGACCTCAGATCACATGACTGTTAAGTTTGAAAATGTTCCACCACCCCATTCATAACTTGTCCCAAAATATCAATCGTGTCAAACCTTGGCACTGGGAGTTAATTGCATTAAATGTCTAAAAATTAACTTTGAACTCATATAACTTCACACACAAAGGTCACTTGGGGGTCAACTCATTGACATTTTTGATTGGTGAGACGTGAATATAGCATCAAAACTATAAAAATTCCAACATTTTTTCTTTGCCCATTTTCTCCCCCCAAAGAACTAGTTTTTTAACATTAATTGACCTTTGGTGACCTCGGATCACATGACCATTAAGTTTGAAAATATTCCTCTATACCATTCGCAACTTGTCCCAAAATATCAACCGTGTCACACTTTGGCACTGGGAGTTATTGCATTAAATGTCTGAAAATTAACTTTGACCTCGTATAACTTCACACACAAAGCTCACCCGGGTGTCAACCCATTGACATTTTTGATTGGAAGGTACCTTTGATATCCAAATCTAGCATCAAAACCAAACATTTCTTTTTCGCCCGTTTTCTCCCAAAATAAGCACATGTTTTCTAATGTGACCTCTGACCTTTTGACCTTGGTTTCAGATGTAGTTTGATCTCCTGATTCCAAAAATCAACAAGACAAGTCTGTACAGCCATCCTTACTCCGACAGAAAACTTTGACCCCATATAACTTCGCACACGAAGGTCACACGGGGGTCAACCTATTGACATTTATGATCAGAAGGTACCTTTAAATCTGAAAATAGCATCAAAACTGTAAAAATCCCCAAAACACTTAAAGGTCATCAGAGGTCAAATTGAGGTCAAGGGTCACCCAGATGGGGGTCGACAATTAGATTACATTGAAGCAACTCCCAACCCTAACAGACAATTCGTATCGCAAAAATACTTGTTTTTTAACATTAATTGACCTTTGGTGACCTCAGATCACATTACCGTTAAGTTTGAAAATATTTCCCTATACCATTCGCAACTTGTCCCAAAATATCAACCGTGTCACACTTTGGCACTGGGAGTTAAATAAATGTCTAAAATGTCTGAAAATTAACTTTGACCTCATATAACTTCACACGCAAAGGTCACCCATTGACATTTTTGATTGGTGAGACGTAAATATAGCATCAAAACTCTAAAAATTCAAACATTTTTTCTTTGCCCATTTTCTCCCCCCAAAATACTAGTTTTTTAACATTAATTGACCTTTGGTGAACTTGGATCACATGACCATTAAGTTTGAAAATATTCCCCTATACCATTCGCAACTTGTCCCAAAATATCAACTGTGTTACACCTTATTGCATTAAATGTCTGAAAATTAACTTTGACAACGTATAACTTCACACACAAAGCTCACCCGGGTGTCGACCCATTGACTTTTTGATTGGAAGGTACCTTTGATATCCAAATCTAGCATCAAAACCAAACATTTTCTTTTTCGCCCGTTTTCTCCCAAAATAAGCACATTTTTTCTAATGTGACCTTTGACCTTGGTTTCAGATGCAGTTTGGTCTCCTGATTCCAAAAAACAACAAGACAAGTCTATACAGCCATCCTAACTCCGACCGAAAACTTTGACCCCATATAACTTCGCACATGAAGGTCACACAGGGGTCAACCTATAAACATTTATGATCATAAGGTACCTTTAAATCTGAAAATAGCATCAAAACTGTAAAAATCCCCAAAACACTTAAAGGTCACCAGAGGTCAAATTGAGGTCAAGGGTCACCCAGATGCGGGTCGACAATTGGATTACATTGAAGCAACTCCCAACCCTAACGGACAATTCGTTTTCAAGTTATCGCAAAAATACTCGTTTTTAACATTAATTGACCTTAGGTGACCTCGGATCACATGCAAGTTAAGTTTCAAAATGTTCCCCTAACCAGTTCACAACTTGTCCCAAAATATCAACCTTGTTGCACATTGGCACTGGGAGTTATTGCAGTTTTAATATTTTGGGTTTTTGGACCATAACTGACCTTTGTGGGCACCAAAAACAATAAGGCACATCTTCTCTATGTGGCCGATCTATAGTCCAAGTTTGGCCTCAATCAAACTTCCCTTTATATTGAGATAGAGCGTACCCACACAGACACACAAACCTGACTACATTAACCTTGTTGTTGAGCTTCCATTGCAGATGAACATATCAAATAAATATTACTGTCACAGTATTTTATAGCAAGTAAATATGGTGCCATATCTCCTACCCTAGCTGACAGTGTACAGTATGTACATAACTTAGTACAATTGTGCATATTCCACAGTATTACACTATGTAAGCCAGAGTGCTGTATGTCATTATGAGTTCAACCTGGTTAGCCCTCGCTTGGTTTATACCCGAAAGAAACAGCAATTTACGGGTATCATGTGATCTACGAAGTAACCATAAAATCTTAGCTTATGAAGCAGCTGCAGCAGGAATAAACTTTCACAAAAAATCTTGAGGAGTGAGAGATGGAAGATAGCTTTGGTTACTTTGTAGATCATGTGATACCCGGAAAATTAATGTTTTTAGAGTATAATCCAAGCGAGGGATAACCACATTGAACTCCTAATGGTAAACTAATAGAAATTATGACATTTTTTTAGCGCCCTCTCACAAACATAATAAACTATGTTATCAAGTCTAAATTAAAGTAATACCTGACCACTTTAGAAACTGAAATATGCGAATGAAAAAATTTACCTTTTGTGGTTTATCTTGCTCTATAGCCCAAGTATTGCCTGGATCAGTGCCATTAAATGATATAGTTAATGGCTGTTTTCCTTCTTTCAAAAATTTCAATTTGAGTTTTTTTGCAGGTTTCATGTCTGGATTCAATTCTAGCATCTGAAATGAAAATCATTTACTAGATGTTACTCTCAATAAAACAAACAATTTATGTCAAATTTACTGATCAATTCATAGGTTAATCCACAAAAAAATGACTTTATAAAGAAAAAATATCTTTTTGTAAAAAATATACTTGCTGGTATACTATTTTAGAAAAAATGATGCATCACAACACACCATTTAATAATGAATTTACATTTGGTTCACCACATTCAGGAATGTCTTCGTAATATCCAACTTCTAAATTGGCAGTTTTGTTATCCTGTAGTATATCTTTCGTAGCAAATACCACAATATTCTTAGCTTCAACTTCTTTGTCATCAATTACAATCTTCACCCAGCAAAAGCCAAGAAGTCTCACTGTACACTTTGAACGATGAAAGATGTAAGGGCTGAGCGGTCTCTCTTCCCAACGGGGTCTTTGGCCTGTCAAGTTTACAGAAATGAATTTCAATCAGGTAAATGAAATCACTAAGAGTGTTGATTTTAATATTTTACCATAAACTACCATTCCATCAACCTTGTGCATGGTATTTCATAAATATTAATTTATTAACTCCAGTGTGTTTGTCTATGAATTAATTTACTTTTAGCTGAAACGGTGGATATTATGCTTACTAAGTAAATATTTATTATCATTATACAGAGATGTCAATGTATATAACAATGATGTGCTTTTCTTTTGGTAACATCCTGACACATTAACCGCACCTGTGCAGCAATAAAAAATACACAGGATAGAAGGATTTATGAAGTGTCTATCAATATAAAGAGGAGTGTGTTTGTCTGAGAAAGCTTTTTATTAATCCTGTTCCCTGTGAGGCAGTGAAATAAAAATCAAGATCCAGCAGTCTGTATAGTAGCATATCTAATTGAAAACAATTGGGCTGCATCATTCATGTTTACAATTCACAATCTTCATTCTACAACTTTGCACCCCCCTCCCAATAAAAACAAAAGCATAAAGTTGTCCTTTTACCCATTCAGTTTTGGCATCATTCCCCACTGTCACTTGATATTAAGGTAATAGCTAACTTGTGAAGGTTGCAAATCTATTTAACATTTTTCTTCTTGTATTTAATTATGCAAAACTTCAGATCATTAAATCTTTTACTATAGGCTACTAGAAATTGCACCAGGCCATCAACTAGATTTGCAAGCCTTCCCAGAATCAGGCAAAAGGTACAAGAATCCTCTGCAGGACTTATAAAAGCTAGTTAGCAATTTCTTGTTATATTGGTCCAGACAAAAGTGACAAGAAAGATTAGTGACAAGTGACAACACCGATTAGATTAACTAGCCTCCCCTTAACCAATCACACAAGACACCACATACTAAGACTCCCTGCTTGTCCCATACAGCTGGTGAACCAAGCCATTTTATTGGTCCAGACAAAATAAAGAGTGCAATGCATTGCTTCATAAAGTCAAAAATTACAATAATCAGTTAATCTGTTGCAGTAGATTTGAAGTGCACTGCCAAATGGAGAGTTGCCATAAAGCTGTCTCTTTTATTTTAATGCATGAATAATTCAGTGTGTTGCAGCCCTGTCATTGGGTCACAGCCAGACCACTTTCATTAATATTGTTCTTGAATAGCTAAAAACCAAGTAAACCCAACCGTGAACTCCTTCTTTAATGTCTTCATATACAAGATAATTTCATACTTATTCTTAACGTTGAGAAGCACATTGCCTCAAAGCGAAAATTTTACTAGCTCTGCTCGCAGAAAATACATGGCATTAAGGACTTGTTTTTCTCATTCAATCAATGAACTTTGCGACTCTTGACTTAACCTCTGCTTATCATCTACCTTACTGTTACATTTATGTAGTAGCATAGACAATCTCTGTTTTTCGCTGTTTTATTCCTCACTGTGCTTTGTTTTACTTGTGTGTGGGTGTTTGTGTTTGTACGTACGTGTTTGTATGCGTGTGTGTCTCTGTATTTGTACGTTTGTAGGTGTGTATGGGTATTTGTATGTGTATGTATATGTACTTTTATGCATGTGTGTAAGGGTGAGTTTTGTATTCACTGAAGGTTTGTTTTTCTGGATGTGTAATTTTGGTATAAGAGGAGAAGAAGAAATACTCAATTCAGAATCAATATTCGCATTATGTAAATAATTCCTTTGTATCATTCAGCTAACAAACCTATGTTGTTATCAGAACCCTAAATATAATCGATGTACCATAAAAAATAAAATAAAAATCAGGCGCGTATCCAGGGAGGGTGCGTTGGGGGCACGCGCCCCCCGGGTAAGGAAAAGAGGAGAGAAGAAAAGAGAAGAAAAAGGGAAATGGAGGGGGAAAAAGAAAAGGAGGAGAGGAAGGAAGGGAAAAGAAAAAGAAAAAGAGAGAAAAAGGAGGGAGTAGAAGATAGCCAAGACCTCGGGAAGAGAAAGAGGAACAGTCATAGTTAAAGCGCTGATCCCTATTATATACACAGGGTAGCCAGTGACAGATCAAGGATTACGGAGCGGGTGTGCGCCTCACCCTACCCCTTACACCGACAACTCCATTTTTGACGTTTCCATATTTCCTCTCTCACTAATGTATCTATATAAATACTATATATGGTCTATCATAACGCGCGTGTGTGTATGGACGCCTTAAACAATTGTACGATTGTGCTATATGGAACCAACTGTGGCTGGTCTTGAACTCGACCGAGTCGTCGGGGAACATGACGCATTTCGGGAAGGGGGCAACCGCCCCCCCCCCCCGAGCAAATTTTCTTTATGACATCGCTAGTAATTTCAAAATAGACAATGCTTAGATGCAACTTACAAGGCCTGGGAAGTGTCATTTCCAGCGATCTGGGAGGCATTTTCGGCCAAAATTTTTATTGTACGCTTCGCGCCAACTCATGGTGGCGCTTCGCTTAGATAGTTTGCCTACCGGCATCGCTCCTCCCTTGGCAATTACTCGCTACACGCCTGTTCGAATTTGTAAAGCAAAGAGCAGATATAACATCGTATCAGTGAGCATTGAAATGCATGTTCCACGATGAACAGCCTCAAAAACTGTCTATGTGTGTAGTCAAAGGCGTAGGAGCCCAATTGGATTTGGGGGCTGTAATGACTTGCCCGAAAAAAAAGCCAAAATTTTTCAATATATCCATGCCAATATAATACAAGCAAGCATTGGTCATTACATTGCATGGCATCTTTAAGTAGGTGCCCGAAGAAAATGGGAAAAATTTGGTTGCGGGAGGGGGGGCTGCAGCCCCCCGCCTCCTACGGGACCTACGCCTATGTGTGTAGTGTTCGGTTTCGATATACCTGATATCGGAAATATCTGTTATTTTTCATTTCCTTCAACCAAGTTTTATAATTGCCGTTATAAGAGGTTTTAATATTTCTACACCAATAAATTAACTGTGTCTGAATTTTTGAAAAATTTCCTGACAAACATTCTTCATCATACTTTCCTCTACTTGTGCAATTTTGACCTGTCTGTTAGGGGTTGAAGGAGGTTTTTTCTATGTTGGTTGTCCATAGATTGAATTTTGTGCAACATTATGGGTATGTTTTGAAGTGATTTTATTCACGAGAAATGTGAATTTTCAAATTCTCAACAAATAATGGGCTTAAAACCTTGAAAAGTGGGGCTTTCGGATATTGTGGGCCGTGAAGTAGAATCACCTACAAAAGCAATGATCCATAGGACATGCAATGAGGTTGAACATGATGTGACTGGTGATAATCTTCAAAAAGGTTATGGACGGAAAAAAAACTTTTGGGAAATACTTGGTTCTCAGGCAAAAGTGTACATCTGGTTGCTCATTTTCAAGCCCGAGAAGTGCCATTTCCGGTGATCTGGGGGGTATCAAAACTAGAAATTTTCTTGTACGCTCAGCGCCAACCGATGGTGGCGCTCCGCTTAGATAGTAATTCGCGCCCCCCGGGTTACAAAATCCTGGATACGCGCCTGAAAATATAAAAAACTTTGTTCTTGAATAACTAAAAACCATATAAACCAACTGTGATCTCCTTCTATAATGTCTTCAAATACAAGATAATATCATACTTAACTAATTTGTTGGCTGCATTTTATATCTCCGAATCCTATCCACCAAAGTTTTGCAGTTATTATACACACCCTAAACTAGACAGTTCTGTTGTAAATAATTTGTCAAAAGTTTTGGATGTTTACTGAGAGTTACTTTTTTCTAAATGAATATTATTTGTTTTAGCTTCTTTGATGAAAGGCAAGCAGTGTGGTATAGAAAATAAACTTTCACTGTTGCAGTGTACGCTGTCAACTTTTCCATTTCACAGTGCATTCCACAGTGCATTCCACACATGTTAGGTGGCAGCTATTCGGTGAGGAGTAAAGTGAGATATTGTATGTGATAAATCATGTGAAGTCAAATAAAGTACCATAATGTGTGAAATTAAGCAATATATTGTAAGATAAAGTGAGGTTTACCTTCTTCATGGTGACTGACATAAACCTTGGCTTTAGCTTTTTCCTCATTAATAAAAGTCAGACAATGTGGTAAGGTCAATGAAACTTCACGTTTTAGCTGCAATCCATTCGGCAGAAGCTCCAATACCACTGATGAATTACTTGAAAAGGATGTGGCTGGCTCATTTAAAAGACTTGGTGGAATGATTTTCACTTGGATATTGCGTTCCTCTGTGACTGCGTTTGGTGGAAAAACCAGTTTAATACCCGTGTTTGGAATCTGTAATAATCCTCCCTTTTCAGATATGGAAGATGTTATTTTCATGGTGTCTGGTGGCTTCCAGTCTAAAGGGAAAATAGTTGAATTGTTACCTGAAAGTATCATCTGTCTATATTTTAAACGATATTCCAGTGATTGTCGTTCATTGTGTAACAAAGTTAATGGAAATGATGTATATTTTCAAAAGCATATATCCTACTATAAGTTTTATTTTATTTTACACTTGATGAAATTTAAAGTATGCATCTGGTAGCACCCCAGTTAGTTAAGCCATGATGGCAATTTAGCTTACTTTACTTCAATAATTACAAATGATTTATCCCCTTGAGGAAATAACTTTCTTGCACCTTGATGTACTAATACATGCAGAGAACACAGACAATTAATTCACTGAAGTCTATCAGATTTCAAGTAAATAAAAATAACAATTATTATTAGAAGTTATGCCTTTTATGAACCTCTGCCATGATAACATCACATCCTATTTTAAGGACTCATCATCATCGCACCATAAGGATGGATTTAAATCATAGTTTACATTCAAACATCAGTATATCTAGGGCTAGTATTAATATTGAGAAAGAAATGGGCAGCAGCAGGATTCCTGCTATTGTGCAGGCATTATACTTTATGCATGTTCACAACCTTTATGCTTTCATGGTTTTAATCTTGCACTAAACTGTTTTTGTATTACAAGACAAATGACAATTTGATCATCAACAAGATGCTTACTATGCTCATCAAAAACTTAGCAGCACCTGTGATTTTAAAATACTACTCTTAAAAATCATCTTCTAAAGACTTCCAAATTTGACATTACAATTTATAATCATGTATGTTGACAACCATTATGCTTTCATGGTTTTAATGTTGCAGATTTTTTTTTTGTATAACAGGACAAATGACATATGAAAATTTGATCATTAACATGATGCTTATTATGCTCATTAAAGCTTAGCTCACCTGTGATTTTAATTACTACCTTTAGAAATCATCTTGCAAAAACTCCCAAATGTGACATAACAATTAATTCTCCTTTTCTCTCGCAGTACTATGAAAAATGACCACTTGAACAGCAAGGAACAAATGTAATGTTTCAGCAAGCAGAATACCACCACTCAGGTACTTCTCATTCAGCTTTGATTCTTGTCAGAAGAATGCTTGTTTGGACGGAAAAAAATTGTTTTCCATAATATTCTTACACGGGTTGAGAAATGTCTATATCTTGTGCACCTCATGAGGTGTACAAACTGACCTAGTAAATTGAAAGTTGGAGTGTATGCCAACTTTCATTTAAAACCTTAGAAGGTATGTACCCACCTTCTTCGTGCTTAAGATATGTTGATGAAGGTCTCTTAATGGATGACTTGCTTCCTTCACCTACAAAAGAAATATAATAGTAAAATATGCATTTATTTCCAACGTCTTGTTTTGAGCTTAAAGTCTCATTTTGCTTTGAATCTTTTCCAAGCTGAAAGTAAAGTAGGGAAATCCAGACCCAGGTCAGGCCCGGGGACAATTAAGTCACTGGGCCCATTCTTTTCACACGCCATACATTCATGATACATTGATGGCATATATGAAGTTCTTCTGGAGAAGGAAGCCATGCCTTGATCCATCCCAACCTATGCATACTGGGGTCCCATTATTGACATCAGGCCCCATGTCTGTAGCCCAACCCTGTCATCACGGTACCTGAATATATCATCTGTTTATATTTTAAAGGTATATTCCAGCGATTGATCTTCATTGTTTAATAAAATTACTGAAAATTCTTCATCTTCAGCTCAAAAGCATATATCCTTAAAAGCACACTCTCAGCTAGGAAATTTTTAGAGGGCGGGCCGATTTCATATGTTTCGATGGTTCACCGTTAATCACGCTACACAGTATTTGTAATATACTGCCAGTGTACAGTGTACCCTGTATGTAAATATACGTAATATATAGCACAGTTTCATGCAGTGGTAGCATAATACACGTAACGTGTATATTACGGCCGCGTCACCGCGCTGTTGAGGTGGAAGGCACAGGTTGCATTATTGTGAGTCCCAATGCCAAAAGCAGTGAGCGACAAAACGGACATGAAATGAAAAGTGTACTTGAGCTGTTGCTACGTATGTGGACTGGGTCTCCAAAAACGATCTACTGGAACAGAGATCGGGGATCGACAAAATGACCAATGCTACCTTCGCAGAGCATTCACTGGCATGGCAGATCATACGAGAAGGTAGGCAACAAATTATGCTAACGACTAAGTAACGTTATATATTTACTATTTAGGCTACTGCATACTGTTTGCCGGCCGAAGTGTTTGGTCTGCCGTAGGCTTCATTGTTATATTGTTCAATTGATCATGCTAGCTAGGCCTACTACTACGAGTACTACAAACTAAGGCAACTAATACACCTAGAGACATAGGCTAGTACAGTCGTAGTATAGTCAGTTTTGCCAAGTTTGGAACACTGCGAAGTTCGGACACCCCTAAGAAATACGCGATTTCACGATGAGACAACCTACAGCAAGAGCCAATTGCACGAAAAACTACGAAGCTACAGTTAGTTTCTCTCCAAAATGACCTAACCATATCAAGTATAGTTTCAGGTGATTTATGCCATGAGATATAGTTTTGGGGTGTTTTAAGGCTTAGGTGTCCGAACTCCGTCGTGTCCATGCTACTGCAGTGCAGGCTGCTGTACAAACTGTAGCCTAGCCTAGGCCGAACATTTCATGAAGTGTTATTTATGCTTTTCTACTTATATTCGCCTACTAAGCATGATCAGTATGGAAGTGTGCGGTATCATGTGTTTGGTTTATGATTCTGTAGCTTTGCAAATATGAATAGGACTTAGCCTACATTAGTTTTATATGGATTTGGTAGGGAGATCTCCCCACAAAAAAATTTAACTCAAAAGAAATGCAACTTCTCATGAGCGGAGCAATAGCAAAAGTAGGACTACTGTAGCCTAGCTCCAGGCCCAGATTTATAAATTATGCACCATGGAGGGCCTACCTCAATTTGGTGGTTATTCCTGTCAAGAGCATTTTTGATATGGGCATATTTATTTTGTAACTGTAGGTCTAGTATGCAATGAGATACGTGAGGGACGGGCCTATACGCAATAAAGTAACTGTTTTCATTTCCTACTCTACTTTACCATCACAATTATAGAGTTCCTAGCAACAAATAAATTAGTCTGACAACTTGAAAATTTACTGCATATTTGCATGCATGGTCATTCTCAGTTATAGACTACTAATTTGTGTAGCCATTTCAGTTTTGTCTTTTTTTTGTGTCTGAGAATGGGTTCTTAAGTGGTGAAATAACCTCGAATCTGCTGAGCAACTCCAAGATGAATTAAGTTACTAAGGCATTGGGTTCTTTTACTTTTTTAAGTCTAATATGCATAGGCTAGGATATTTACTTTGCTTCACTTGTTTGTCAATCCGCATAGCCACTTTAGCTGTGGCTGATTCTCCACTTGCAAAGAAAAAATGTACGCATTAATTTAAAGGCCGTGGCTATTCTGACGACTAGTCGTAACAATTATTTATAAACTATTCTTACGACATCGGGCGAATTCATGCGCAGTAAAGTAAATAAAGCAACTGCGCATGTAGTAGGGGTAAACCTAACCCGAACCTAATCCTAACCCAACCCTTAACCGGAAAATATTGTTACTCCTAGTCGTAAAAATAGTACTCCTAGTCGTAAATATAGCCACGTTAAAGCAACTGTGCATGCTTAAAAGGGAATTATTGTTACGACTAGTCGTAAGAATAGCCACTTTGTAATTTAAATTCTTTCTTTCCCAAATTAGAGTATGCCTATAATACTTCCAACTTGGTATAGTAACTTAAAAAATGGTAGCGGCTTTTCCTGTAACTGTAGTGTAAAGTGATAACTGATATAACTAAGTTTTCCAAATTAATTCAAAACTCAAAAGCCTTCTCAGAAAGAAGCTACAGTACACTAGCTCTACAGGCTCCTTTGTTGAATTAGTGAAGGATAGTAGATATCGTTCACATATTTATGCATTCATAACATGATAGTTTGCTATCATCGTTGTTTAATCATAAAATTAAGGACAACATAAACAAATCAATGTCACCAATAATTGTGTGAATGCCACCATTTTATGTTCGACATTTAATTTAAAGGATACACCATGCATGGCGCATTGACGCACATATTGTAGTTGTAATAACGCACCAAATATGCGCTTCATCGGACATGACGCACCACTCCGGGGGTCGTTGAGTCCGTCTTACAATAATTGATAATTTCATCATGATATAGAAACTAAAGACATTTGCCAAAATATAACAAAAATCATAGGCTTCATAGCTCTACACATAATCTGATCATGCAGTTCTAAAAATTATACAAAATGAAAATGATACTACTGATTTGTGAGAGAACTAGAATGGTCACCCATTATATACCATATCATGTTTCTATATAGTATCTTTTAAACACTTCATTGTTTAGGGCACACCTGTAGAATATTCCGTAATTTTTAGTCTTGGAAATAAGCAAAGCCTAGCTATATTTTTTAAAGCAATTATGCATCCCTGAACATGATGAAATTTGGTGACTTATTAGTGTATGAGCAAGCCTACTGGGACATTGCCATTATAACATCAAATGTTATGACATTTAGTGTATGTAAGGTATTAGTAGATGAGTTAAAATACTGCAGGTGTATACAACTAACATAGAAATAAGAAATATAATAGAAATTGTTGCACATCACTAGTTTAGGTTTGCACTATATTAGTAAATGGACCATTCTTGAGTACTTGCAGAGTTGACACTATACATACTGTAAATTATAAAGCAGATGTGATGAATTTATGCTGCAAATAGCAAAGTTCTGTATTAACTAGTAGTGTAATTACTGTTCTGTGTTTGCAAAATTGATTTGAATTTTTGACTATTTAGTGAAGGGCAAAATGTGGTATTCAGTAATTTATGTTGGAAGTTATATAATTCACTTTGTCAGGGATTTGCTCACACTGGGCAGCTACTGTACGCCCAGCAGTTCTGAATGCCGCCCCACACAAACAGTATTTAACCTTTTTCGCCCATCACTTTTTGATGATAATTTAATAAGTTTTACCATAACCAAAATCTGGGAGAATATATGGCACAGAATAGGAATATAGCACCACCTAAGCATACTTCATGTGCAAAATTTTTCCATTTGGGGGGGTACCCCACCCATGAAATCCCTCTCCCAGGGTGTGGATCACACTACCGCCCAATCTGCGTGGCACTCAAATATTCATGAGCACTTCCCTGCTATGTGTACAGTATGCATTCTGATATATTATTAACTTTGCACATCCCGGTATTATTTGTCTTTTTCAGTTGAAGGTGTGTGCCCAATTAAGAAACTCGAGAGGTTGGTATCCAAACTGATCAACCAGAAAAGATAACACCAGTTCCTCAACGAAAGGCCATGCCCAACAGAGGCTGATGCAGCAATGCACTCCAGCAGCTATACCCCAGTGGAGACTGGTAATTTTTTGATGTACATACTGCAACCATTCCATGCTGTAAATAAGTCTACATTTTAACTAGGTCTGCAGTTTACTACTGTAGGACTGTATATGACTAACCAGATTTAGGACATTGGACACATTTATTCATTTATTGTATTATGTTATATTAATGACACAGACATGTAGTGCTAAATATGGTGCTAATACAGCCACTGGAGGTCTGTAAATGTGAGGGACCCAAAAATGTTCAAACCCCACAAGTTAATGATAACAGTACCTGTAGTATTTTTCCTTATCTCTGAAAAATAAAGACATTTACCAATCTTGTAGAATGTGCTACCTACCTGTCTGAAGCAGTTTGTGTTCAAAAATTGCACATTTATTCTTTTCTCTTTATGTTTTCTTTTTATGTTTCATGATGATGTGGCATCATTTGTACATAGAGTACAGTACTTGCACTGCTTAAAGATAGTTACTCTTAACTGCCTATACTGTAGTTGTCATCTGATCAGGTTGTCATGTGCATATAGTTTCATATCAGCAAAGACATTGACATTTTTGGCAAATTTTGAGTGTGAGCTATATTTCTAGTTTAATGTGTTAGGGGCATCATTAAGGGGTCTACTTTCACCCAGATTTGAACAATAATTTTTAGTTATTACAATGAGTGCAAGTTACAATCTCAGTGAATAAACAAACATAACATTTATGCTGGCTCCAACCCAGTTACCTTGGCTATGAGCCTGAATGTCTCTTTTGCAATTAAAATCAAATAAATCATATCTTGGAAAATCATTTGAACAGGTATATCTTTGTGACACTTCTGTCCTCACACAATGCCATAAATATGTCTTTTTTCCATTTTCATTTCACATTACAGATGTACAGAACATCCTTCAGAGGAACAGTACAGCACAGCATAGCGTTATGGCATGATGGATGTTTTGCAAGCAGATATAAGGGTTGGAACTGGAAGTATTTGTGTTGGATTGTTTCATTAATAAATGTGTGCTTCTCTACTTTACGTAAGTGATTGTCATATTTCTTGTTCTCCAGTGAAAGCTATGGATTTGCATAGTGGACAACATGGATACGGACAATTTTGAAATAGCTGATGTCAAAGCAGTTTCTCAGCTTATTTAAATACCATACATCAAGGACACAAGAGTGGACAATGGGAGTAACAAGTATCCAGAATGTAGATATCACAAGGCTTCAAGACAATTGAACAAACTGTACCATAACAGACAACAACAAACATGGTGTCTCAGTAAAATGAAGTTACTAAGCTAGTGCAATGTATCATAAGAATTTATCTTCTCCATGGTGTCAAACATTGATTGTTGCATTCAGTGCATTATGTATCCTTCTCCTTTCTGTAGTATTTAGCATTGATTTGCATGTTCATTCATAGTGTAAGTATACTACATAATTGATGTCATCAAAGTTACAACTGTGTCATATTAAATAAGTAAATGATTGAAATATTGGTTTCACTACATACTTGATTGTACACTATTTGGCTTTCCATGATAGCAATATCTGATCTTTTTAATTATTGTAGCTTGTTCAGTCATACCAGTAGTTCTAATGTGACATTGATCTTGGGTTATTTATTGTTGGTACAGAATAACTTGTCTTTATTTTGTATTGTGTGAGTTCAATTTAACATAACATATATTGTGATGTCATAGAGTGTTGAAGAGGTACTCTAACTTGCAGCTAGTAGTGATAAAACAGTTCATTCAGTGCTCTCATGATAACCCCAGTCGGGCCCAGTGGCTGATGCAGATAGTGGCAGATGGAGATGTTTGAAATGCAGGGGACATTATAGGGTCTTTTGAAGTTTTGGCAAAAGTTCTTTTGCATGTAAAGCTGCTATACTTATCATGGAGAAGTTCCACAATGGAGGCATGACGTCTCCTAGCCTTACTTGGGTATATGTCCTTGCATTCCGTATTTGGAACACTGCCCTACTATTGTTTGTATTGCTTATTCTAAAGTTAGGTAAGTCAGTATTGTAACATGTTTTTATTTTTAACACATTGATTGCATCTGTACAGTTCTTACATTGAGTTCAACTATATACAATAACAATGAGCAGGGAAAACTTACTTCTATCTCACTTGCATTTCTTAATGTTCAAGTGACCATATTCATACTTTAACCAAAGCATTTCTTCCATATTAGATAGTGTTTATCCAGAGTAGGTTACAGGATATTTTCAAGGTGGGCTATTTAGTATTGTCCCCAATTTAGCATGCTATAATTGCTAGAATATTTAATATGTTCCTAGAGGTCTTTACTTTCAAATTGTTCTAAGGCATTCTAATTGAAAGCATAAGATGCCTGAATGTCCCAGTGAGGTAAATTTCCTGGAAGGTGGTAATAAAACCAGTTTCAAAACTTTGACCAAAGGTAACCATATATGAATATCTGGTTTATTTGGGGCCAATACAGCATACTCTGGTCGAGAGTTGGCGTGGAAGCCACCATATGTTTGTAGTAATGCAGTAAAATGTAGTGGAGGCAGCTGGAGGAGTCCAGTTTACCCCTGTGCCGAAGGTCATTCATCTTTTAGGTTTTTTTGGCGAACACTTTAACCTTTCCAACCACAGAGCTCCCAACTGACCCACAATTTGCGGGTTGGACCCCCATTCTAACACCCAAAGCCCCTGACCCGTGCAAGCATCCCAAGAACCTGCATTGTAATTGACAAGTATACATAAAAAAATTGCATCAAAGTTGGACTTAGCAACCATCATTTCTTTAGCATTTAGCATAATAGAGTATAAAACCTCCTTTACATCAGCATTTGAACCTCAAATTAGGCTATCATATCATTGGGGCGAGCAGCGGACATTTTCATGCCACAGGCAAGAATGAATTATGACCTACTACTCAATTTATTGATGTTACACACAAAAAAATGCATATTTCTCAGAAAATTTTGGGTGACAAAAGCCTTTCTAGGTGCCACCATTTTACATGTAGGCATCACCAGGATTCAAAAAAAAAATAAAAAGTGGAGGGAGACACCCCCAATATACCCCTCCCCCAGGACGGCAATTCATGGCATGGACCAGCATTTGCCTTCTCAAGAGTTGGGAGCTATGCAACCATACCATTAACGACATGTCTCTATAGGCCCAGGGGATTGAATCCTTAGGTAGCCGTCCTAGCTAGTGCGAATCAGCAGAGAGAGGTTGTGGATGCTACGCCTTCGCACCATTCAACCAAATGGGCTCAACATTCAGGAAGGACATGACTAACTTTTCTTCATTCCCCCTCCTTCTCCCCTTGCCCCCCTCCCCATTACTCCTTTTCTCATAGCTTTTTCCACCCCTTTTTTTTCTCCACACTTTTCTGTCGTTGTCCTTCTCCAGTTTATTCCCTACCCCTTCCCTTAATCCTCTCTTTGTCCCTCCACTGTTTATCTCCTACCTATCCTCTTCCCCTGTTGGTTTTTATCTTTCATTCTTCTCTCCATCCCTTGTCTACTAATCCCCTTACATCTATCTCTTTGTGTTCACCATGCTCATTAACCTGTCTGTATTATGTGCGTGTTTTTTTCTACACAGGCTCTCTAGTGGATAAGCTGTTTGCTCACTGTTTTATTTTATTTTGAACTCAAGTATTGAAGAACTTTAGGCCAGAAGCAAGTCGTTTTGTCAAATAACAGTACATAAACAGCACACATTCAGTCACATGTTTATAGAGAATTACACGACGAAACTATTCGCATTTTATTTCTTCAGCAATTTCTACAACAAAAATCGGCAGCACGAAATCATACGGGCCCATATGACTTTCCATAACAACTACCTGCTGCTACGAGCTGGTATAGCGTTTTCCCAGCAGTACAATATGCACTGTTCCATATAGCAAATCGAAAAATTGCGTAACTCGAATAGCACACAGTACAATTACACAGTGTGCCTATAGGTTACGCAACACTGAGAGGCAGATTAGAATCTCGGAAATCTAAAACCTTCGCGGTAACGGTACCCATTTGCGTATGCTGTTTATAGCTAAGGATGAGAATGCCATATTAAAGAAATGAATATGTTGCCGCTGTGAGAAGAGGGCAGCATTGTTTTTATTTTTTAATCGGGGAATACGTTGAGACAAGATTTTTGATTTTAGCAATTTCCTAGCTGAGAGTGTGCCTTTAATATATTAGCAGTTTTGTGTCATGGAGGTTCAATATTTTTTCCAAATTTGGTGGAATTCCATAATACATAGCCTGTTAACTCCTCAGTTCATGAAGTCATTATGGCAGTTGAGCTGAAAATGTATTTATTTTTCAAAATACAAACAAAGTTTCAGATCCATCCAACTTTCATTTTGTGATATATGGGGTATCAATTGGCCGAATGAGACATCAACATAAAGAGACACATACACACCATTATTGCAAACCTAATGACCTTCAATGAAACCAATAACACATATTTTAAACTAAATGGACTGATTTAAGGCACTCACCAAAATGATTACTCAGTGATATCAGTTTCTATTTATAACATGATTTTCACCTTCATCAGGTGTCCTGATAGCATAGGATTTTCTGAGATTTTTACTGCACAAACAAGTATGATGTTAACATATGAAGTACAGTGTCACTTAAAACTTTCTTTTTTGGAATCCTACAAGTTACCACCCATCAATTATCCATTGCCTATACTTACTTCTTCCTGTTAAGATATTAAGTGCCCCAAGGTTCTCAAATAATTCATCAGTGAGAGCAGATTGTATAATCCCTTTGTTCTCTAGTTCCACTAACAGGTCCTCGGAGTGTGATGGGCTGTTAATGATGGCCTTTACATGTTTCAGAGGAAACATGAAGAAGTTTGCAAGGTTTTCGCTGTCACTTCTTGTCATCTCTGCATATGCCTTTTGCAAATACCTTTTTTGCAAAAGATCCTTTCAAGAAAGAGAACCAGAACAAGAAAACATTAAGTGGTTCCGATGCCCAAACAATATTCAAAGAGTGGTAAGCCATACATGTTAATATTCATGAACTTGTGCACACCAAAATGAAGAGGGATTATCTATTGACTAATGCTGCAACATCTAAAGGAAGGTACTAGGAATCATTATGATGTTAACAAAGTGTATTTAGTGATATAGTATAACCAGAGAGCCAGTTGGCTTTGTGATTCCTTGCCATACAATGTGCTCAAAATTAAAAATAACTATCTGAATAAATAATGTAGAATTTATAAGTGAGTTAAATTGTAAGGATTTTAAAGAAACATTATTTCTATTCCAAATGTTTCAGTATCCAGTTACAAATTTTATGGTAAGTCACGCCCACTCATTAATAATCATGAGATGAAAACCACACACTATAGGGCACATCTACTCATGATAGGGCATCTGTGTTTACAAGCCATGTTTGACCAATTCCCATTAAGCCCCAGGCCACTCATTCATGAATATTAATAAGGTAAACATTGTTGTTGCAAAGAACATGTATTTACCGTGTAGTTACATCACGCTACTATGAATAAATTAAATCAGACATATGGTTGAGGAGATATTAACATTTTACGAACTTTATGGTTAGCCCCACCCACCCCTTCACATTCAAGAGATGGGAACAAAACACAATACGGCACATATACACACCATGGGAAGTGTATCTACCAAGAAGACTGTGATTCTACTTGTGTTTATTGAGGTATCATGTATACAATCCTCTTTCCACGAATTCCCATTAGGCCCCACCCATGCATGAATATTTTTGAGGTAAACGTACTTGTTGCAAAGAGACATGTTACTTACATTATCATACTATGCATAAATTAAATTAGTCATTCAGTTGCAGAGATATTGACATTTTAACAATATCATATTAAGGCCCACCCAATCAAGACAATAGGGCACATTTACAAATCATGGGACATCTACCTACCAAGCATGACATTTACTCAATTTGAGATATCTTGTTTATGAGCAAGCCGTCACATGCACACACACACACACATATATAAAGTACATACACATTTGGCATTGTAACCAAAAATGTATATATAATATAATACACATTATGAATCTCACATAGTCTATTTTTCTCTTTTCAGATTCCTTACCAGAACAAGTCAAACCACTAAGAAGCAATTAAGACAACTTTAATGTCTTCCCCTTACCCTTGCAGCTCACACTAACCTTAATTACAGTACTTCCTGATCCTAAGTGAACCTTCATACGATAAACAATACACATTAACAATACAACTTGTATTTTGTGTCATTGCAAGAGAGAAATTGCATCCTGAATGACTATATACAAACAGTCGATGTAGGTACTCGTCTATTGTGGTGTTATAACATCGCCAATTCGCCATCGTGACTGAAAAGATGCAACTGTGTACCTGTACGATCCCACAAAGTGTCAGCATTACAGACTATAAATATCCTATTGGCTGGCTCTAGTTTGACTTACATTTAATCACAATTGACTACTATACATATATAGTGAAACATAGCATGTGAATTTAGGAAACAAGCAAAGCTGTGTTATAGCCCACCATACTATAGTAAGCATGTAGACAGACAACTTAGGCCTACAATTAACATGCCAGTTTGTCCCCAAATTGAATTCACTGGTGCAAAATTTGTACATTAATACTACAAGAAGGCCTATTGTTAAATGTTCAGGTCATAATGGCCAGGACAAAAAAATTACATTTGCTAGAAACACAAAGGAGTCATTTCTCCTTTGGTGGCACACAGTGTGGAGTCTATATCTATAGCTTTTGAAACTGGCTGTATAAAGTTTGCATTGAGGTTTTCTGATATCTGCCAAAAATTGTAAAATCACAGTAATAGTTGTACTGTACACAAATTTTTGCATCCACTAGTACCAATTTACCATTACTAAAGCAACTAACAATTTCATATTTGTTTGAAAAGACAATGGAGTCAGTTTTGTTTAGCTAAGATCTCTTATGCATACACACAGTGTGTGTACTCTGCAACCAAATTTTGAAATATGACTTAGAAAAAATGTGCACTAGAATTTGCTCAAATCAGGTAAAACAAATTTAAAATGGGACTAATAGTTGTTACCTATACATTTTTTTACATGTACTTATCTAAAAGGTGTTGATAGTAACCTGCAACAGAAGTCAAATTTTTGCAGTAAATATGAAGCCTTTTATGTTTGGCCTTCATTTCTCCTACATACAGTACACACAGTGTATAGTCTACAATCTCATTTTTTAATTTGAATGTAAATATTTTGCCCTGAAATTTTTTAAATTTTCTGCAAATTTTGTAAGCTGTCACTAACAGTTGTGTTCTACTCAAAAGTTTGCATCCACTTATACCAAATTTCTAAATTCTAGACTGCTAAATAATTCACATAAAGTTGTTCAAAAACTTGAGAGAATGTCCTGATCACTTCTCTACACTTGTTGCACACAACTTGTGAAATTTAGGTTAACCATTTCCACTAAGAAAAAAAATTTGCATTAGAATTCATTAAATTTTGCCAAATTTGTAAAACAATAGTTATAATTGTTAAGAAGACAAGTGTTCACATTCACTTATATCATATTTGTCTACTTTAATTGACTAGCTGAATAATCTAGACCTAAATTATATTCCTATTTTTATCATAATCCTGCTGTACTTACCAAACTGTACTCTCTCACTTCACCACTGCTGTCTACTGCTAACAACCTGTTTACATCAACAATCCTGATTCTAGTTGAGTCATCAACATCAAATGACATCAGTTGTTGACTGTCAGAGAGAGAGTAAACAACAACATGGAGGAGATCCCATAAAATATAAACCAGACCACTAACAGTGATACTGTATGTCTCTGAGTAGCCTGGTGCTTTATACTCATGTACAATATTTCCCTCCATGTTGCATCTAATAGCTCTACTACCTGTAGATATAAACAGATTATCTCCATAAACTGTCATATCCTTAGGATATCTATATTCTCTTAATCCATTCAAGGTGATTGTTTTGATTTTATTTAAACTAAAATCAAACACAATCACCTCGTTAGATCTAAACAAACTAATAAATATCTCTCCCTCTCTGACAGTCACACACCTGGCTATTGTATCGTGTAATAGGTTGACTGTGTGTAATGGTTCACTGTCGTCAGCCTCAATATGATAAACCTGAACGAGATATATGTACGTAGTAACTACATGTGAATCGTCCAGGAATGAAACATGGCGAGAGAACGGCCAAGCTTGATAATGGAATACTCTACTGAACAACTGAGTCATTAATGGCGACGAAGAATCAGGGCCATTTAACGTAAACAGGTCTATGAATGTTGCATCTGTCCTGTAGCTGTATCTGCTCACTGCCAGCTTGTTACCGCGTACAGCCATATCACTGACCGCCCAGTCACCTTCTGTTGTACATCTTGGTATGGTAACGCTTCGTACACTGCAATGGAAAGACAAAATCGCAAGCCTGCGTCTCCATGGTAACAAGTAATTTTAGCGTAAATATTGGCTAATAAAGATCAGGTTAACGAAGTAAACAACGGATGGAAAAATGATCGTACTTTCGAATGCTATTACGTAGAGAGAGCTACTCCACTAAATTATTTTCAGTTTTCTTTACGTGTGTGGGGGGGGGGGGGGAGGGGGAGCTATAGGGCAGTATAAAGATATACTGAAAAGGTCAGTTAAAGAAAATAAGCTGACAGTGGAAATAAAATTTAAGTGAAGAAAGGCTTACAATGTCTTTGGAACATTACTCATATAGGCCTATACTGATCTCAATCTCTAATCGAAAAATATTATTTTGAGTTTGTAGTGATTGGAAGGTAATAGAAGGCGGTTAGAAGGCCTTTTCGTAAGCACACGACAAAAAAAATAACTAGTTGTATATATTAGCACGGTGCTATTTTCCGATAACAGGCAATGGGGCCGACTGGAGTAAATTTGTGCGAAAATGTGGATCTATAACTTAAGTAGTACTAATAATCGAACAACGTCAGTATAACACTATATATTGATTGTGTTTGTAAATTTGTGTTGTTTGGAAAAAGGTGATAGGATTTTACGGTACGTATAACTGTCGCCAATGGTAGATGTAATTTCAGTGATATATTCAGTATGTGTAAGTACGTTTTCAGGTGTGCATGTACACTGCACCATTGTGCGCATTTACAAGACATCGATGTGAACATTTATACTGAAAGCCTTTCAGCTGGACCGATTACAGGTGGCCTATATCTATTCGATGCAAAAGGGTGCTATATTTTTGCACTCTATATCACTTTGTTTTGTTACATTTGACGCAATGTGAACATTCGGTCCGCAGGACGTATCATTAAGTCAATGCATGCTTTTCTACTAAAGATGTGGCAAATCATGTAGCGGGGTGTCATATATGTATATACAGAGCTATCACAACCCCAGTTATAATACAGACCCATGCAGCTGCAATTATTTAGGAAATTAACTTAGAACAAGCTGTAGCTGTATACACGGACGTTTACAGGCCTATGTAATTATAAAGCCTGATATCCGTGAGTTATATATCCAACAACACAAGTTTTCTTAATGGTGGTATAATTGCATAGCACATGCAGTACGTGTGCATTTAGCTATTATAGTTTAGAGGAAGCCTCACAAAAGCTTTTTTTGAGGACTTTAATCATCTGTATACAAATATGAGTTATTTTGACAAAATTTCTGGAATGTGTGAAAAGTTAACGGCACTCAATCAGGCACGATCGAGTTTCTGCTCGTTTGTGATTCATGATTTTGATAGCATATGTTTATTTTTAAAAAAGGATTTTTTTCTTCGTGTGGTTCGTACTAAGCAAGAGCTCAGTTAATTTGTACTCAATTTTAGATCATTATGTGGAGGGAACAAAGACAGGTAAATATGATGACAAGAAAACGATCCTCGACCATTCTTTCCAAATGGAATTTTAGGCAGCATATAATGGACAATTGGTTCCAATGAAATATCAAAGCTTCCACAGAACTACGGCAAATTTTCATGAAAAGAAAATACGGACAAAAAGTGGCTTCATAAAGTAGTCACTTAAACTAGTAAACGTTCAAAATTTGTCACTAGAGATCTTTGGTAGGCTAAAATTTCAGGGAGGGCGATTCAAAGCCATAGGTTCATTTACCAACCTAGGTCCCAATCACGCCTTACACAGTTACTCATTACAAACAGAACCATGGCGGGAAACTTCTGTAATTGGTGGCGCTGTATCAAATTACAAGGGAAAAAATATGCTCAAGAAGCAACTGACAATGCAAACATGCCAAATACGAAAGGACATAAATATGTCCACCTTTTACGTGTGTCACGCCCCACACACTAATTCATTACATTAATTTTAAAAGCAATGGGCACATACACAGCCCCACTATCAGACTATCATATATGACATATAATCTAACATACAGTTCCTGATACTTTCTTGCTTCAAAAAAAAAACAAGAGCATCAATGACGCAGTATCTCAATACTGGAAGTTTTAATTTTGATTCCTTTCAAATCTTTGCTCTGTCTCTACAATTATCAATATCATTCATGGTACAACAAATATACAACTTGCATTTTTGCTACTTTGCCACGAATAGTCTCTGCAGGTTACACTTTATCCTGCTAGTCTTGCCTTTAGCGCTCATTGCCTGTTAGTCGAAAGAACGACGTTGCAAGGTTTAGTAATGTCATAGGATATTTAAGAACTTGTTTTTTATGTGGTATCCTCCATCTTGGGTCAGTCTCTGTTAGACTTTTTGGTCATATAGTTTGACGTCAATGACAACGGCCAAATTAGAAGAGGCGAACAACTCGACCATATTCTTGATGCCTGCCTTGAGAGCTAGGCCTATTGACCTACTGTATGTTACTGTAGACTGTAGTGGTGACTACCATCAAAACTGTGTCCACTTCTAGATATCAAAACAACCCACGTTTTTCCATCTCAATTTTTCTGACATGAAGATTTCATGGATTTATGACTTGGAAAAAAATAATGTAAAAGAAGATTACAAGTTTTTATATGCAAGTGATGCAAGTAATAGCCACCTCAGTTCCTCTCCATTTTGTTATTTTATTTTAAAGAGGCCATGACACGAAAAATCCAACTCATCGAGAGTAACTTCCTCTGAATCTATGAGAAAATCTATGTTCAAAACTATCCTCAACACCTTGAAAACCTCAAGGACTAATTAGTAATTAACGTTTTAATAATCGCATCCGAAAATAGATACCTGAGAATGCGATTTCACAACAAGACAATGATGACGTCATGTTAGGAACACACGTGCAAAGCTCAGGCATGTATCGGATGCGCGACGATCATATCGTTCCATATACAGTACACGCACATTTACACTGAGAGAACAACCACTGTATTACGCTATATCGTTAGAAATTTCAAGTTTGTTTTACAACTGTTGTAAACTATCCGAGAGAAATGCCGGTCCGTTGTGTTGTTGGGGCTGCATAAATATCATTACCCATGCAATTAGCCTTCATCCATGGCTGAAGGACGAAAAAAAACACGGCGATTATGACCAAGTTAGTGCACAACACCAGCGCCGATTTCACTGGGCCTAGCCAGTATGCAGTTCGAATGAAGCGAACACTTCACGGAAGCATACTACGATCCCTCCTTTTTGTTATGAAATAAAACAAATGGACTTTAACGGTTCGACATAAAAGAGTCATTCTTCTGTCAAGTAATCCACAAAAAACTACTCTGAAGACCAGATCGGGGAACAGGAAACCTCCAATGGGGCAAGTGGCGATCCTTAGGAGGTAGCGCGCCGAGCACTAGTAGTACTATAGTATGGTTCCCCTATAGTATTAGCGTTACTACACTGAAGTCGCAATAGACGAAGAGATTTTACTGTATCATCTAAATTAACACCCCCTTCATTGCTCTATTGTATACTAATAAGTTATGAGGTTAGCTTCAGAGGCGATGGGTTACATCTTCTTGTGAACAAATCTCAGTGCCCCAATTTATTTCTGGAATATGCTGGATCAGTTAATTATAGCAATAATTTCTTATGCCTATTCCAGGAAAACCATTTATTATGTTGTGGAGGGAGTGGGGGTAATGGGGATGGGTCAAAATAGGTAGGTAAAAAGATTTTATTCCAAAGGTTGTTTAATTAAATCTCAAAGCGATTTATTTTAAAGTCACAGAGCCAAAAATTCACACAACATAGTTCAAGTGTTAAATCATTGAACAAAATTTATTCAATATCAGTTCTAGACAGTCATTCTGGACAATCTGAACTAACATTAACAACAATCATTGTATTATATGACATAAAAGTAAAACTGTACTTTCCATAAACATTATCATTCTTAAATTACACTAATGTAATTTGTGACATCAAAGGAGGTTAAAAGAAAACAACTTACATGATTTTTTTTGCTTTAAGCCTACAAAGCAGTTGCATGTCCATCGCTATCAATCGTTGTTGTGACAAATTAATTAGAATAATCCAGAAGCAAATACAATACAGGGTTATTTAAACCAAGAAACACTGCACGACGCAACTCACATGCAAAAATGTTACCCACGCACGACGACACGTACAACACTGATGGGCAATGTGAAACACAGCATCACACGCATTAAAACAATCGAAGACCATTAACAGGGTGTACTGCTGAGTTTTTGAAGAAAGACTACAAAACAAACCAACTGCTGCTGAAGAAACAGTCTAAACATTCAAGAGTTCTGCTGCCTCCATTGGTCTTTATTATGACTTTTCTGTCAAATATCATTGGTGATATGGTTATTTTGGCTTCCAGATTAAAGGTACGAATCAAACGAGGTAAATGCCCCTAAAAAGGTCAATGCCCGTTCCCTTATGCACATATTATATGACATCACGGTCATGCCAATACTTGTGTCCAAATGCTTCAAAACATGCCTTTTCTTTTATTGTTGATGTTGGGTCTGGAAAATAACCTTTTCATCCTGAATTAAAAGTCTTGAATTTCAATATATCAACACTGAGGGAACCCTGACGGATTGATAATCCAACACAATCGTAGTTTAGAAAGGCTTCCTATACAATGAGTTTTCTCCTGGCAACTTGAATCCAGTGTAATGACCATTGGCTGGAAAATCACTTCTGATCCTTTGGACTGCACATGATGGTAGCACAACCCTGACGTGTCTTGCTAGGAACCCCAAGTATCATTGAACCTGTTGACTGTAGGCTATGTATCTGTACTGCCTGGGAAAAAATTTATGAAAGTTCAAAATGTATTAATGTTGGCCATGATGTCCACAATAACAAGCAGGCACACAATGTACAGTTATGGTTACATTTGTTGTGATTTTACACCTTCCATGTATCATGAAACATTCTTTTGTTTCAGAAAATTGATTTGCAAAACTCCAGGCCAAAGTACTAGCCAAGTAATAATGAGTATGAAATAACACATATGCCTACCTAGCATGGCTGCATAATGCAACTTACATCCCCGAGCCAAACTTTCAGTATGCAACCAACCCTACTAGTACTACACACTCTACATATGGGTTGTAAGTTACCGTAACACAACGCACAATACGGTTTAGGGTGTTCCGCGAATTCCAACAACACATGCACAAAATGGACTGGATTTTGTTTTTAAATGCTTCGTTAATAAATTCTTACCACGTTGTATGTTCCTTGCAATGGTTTCGAACGGATTTCTTCTTCGATATGTTGTGGAGCTTCAATTTCGGCTCGTTTAACAGGCTCGAACTGATACGGTTCTAACACCTCCGCTCCACCCTCAGCGTTCGGTTCAATATTGGAATGATCATCGCCTTCACTCTCTGCTTCGAATATGAGAAAGGGCACTCTAATTATAGCCCAATTTCACTGCCTAGTGAAGAACCATTATCACTTTGAACTTCGGTTGCCGCATTTGGCTCTGGATCCGCCATTTCACAGGAAATTTTGATTTGATATCGCACTTGTGATCGGTGTTTTGTTTAGTAACTACTAGTGGTATGTGTACTTGTCTACTGTGTACGTGAATGGTACCGTAGCAGCGACAACAAATATGTGTTCAAAACGTGACGTCACATGACGTCATGCGAATCGGAAAATTTTCGAGTAAACAAAGTTTCAAACGCCGAAAAGGGTAAATTCATTCTCAATTTTCGACTTGAAAAATCAAGTTTTAAACTGGCAGATTGGTTGATACATGTTTTAGAGAACATTCTTTGATGGATCCCAAAAATATAGGACTTTGAAATTTTCGTGTCATGGCCACTTTAATTCTTTGTACATTTGATGTACAACATTACAGGCTCAAAAGAAAGCTAAACATACTTAGGCCACGAGAATGAAAGTTATAGATTTGCGTCCACCGCCCGCATGCCTGAAAAGCTACCGCACAAAAAAAAAACTTTCCAAATCGCGCACAGTGGAAAGACGATCTATTTATCACGTAAATGCAGCTATGAAAACAGTATCATCGCTTTGCCAGTGTCGCGGCGTCATCGGGGTCACAGGTCAAATCGCTCCAACCGCACATCGGATTCTCGCAATGTCTCCACGCGCACGCGTGCGTTGATACCATGCGTTGTTCTCATGGAACGAAACGTAAGAAATCCGTTCAATCTTTTATACTTACCTATAGTTTCAAGACTCGAATTGTTGACATAAAAGGGCTAAACTATAACAAAGTTTATTGACATTGCATACGATATACAAATATTGATGGATGGCATGATCAGAATGTGAAATTTTACGATTCACTGGTCAATGTTTATGATCGTCTCCAGTGTAATGCTAAAGCATAGGATAACAAGCAGTCGATCTAGGCCTAGCCTACGTACGTACGTACTGTTCCAGGTCAATGCACTGTAGTGACCAAGTCATGTAGGCTATCATTGTCACTGTGTACATCATGTTGCAGACAGGAGCCCGGTATTTTTAACATTTTTTTAAATTCTATGCATCCTCATCCAGCTAGCCTAGTACTAGTAGCAGTTGTGTTTCAAAGCCAGGGTTTTATTCTCCCCTACTGTGATAGCAAACATGGCATTTTGAAGTCGTTTATATACCACTTGCGTGAATGGTTTATGTAGATAGCTACGCATGCGCAGTTGTAAATAATGAATAATGAAAAAAAGCCTCGTGTGTTTTCAAAAAAGTCCGGACACAAATCTATAACTTTCATTCTCGTGGCCTTACATCATATATCCTTATAAATAAAACATAACCTTATACAATTTTTAAAGTCTTATAAAAGTTGTGATGCTATGGCCGGCTACTCTTTTATACGTACCCATCAAACAAACTTACCCTGGTCCTTCCTAGGAAAAGCTATCTGAACACCAGTACAATGCTAATGTGGCTATCACTGAAAGCCTAATAGGCCTAGGCCTATATATATATTTTTAAATGCACTAGGCCTACAGTAAGTAGCCTTCAGAAATACAAGAATGTGTATACGTAATTATACAAAATACATGAAGGGCAATCAAACAAACTTATCATGGCCCTTGCTCTGAAAAGCTACCTGAACACCAGTACTATCCTTAAATGGATGATACAAAAACGAAGGTCTAATATAAATTAAATGCACTACGTAGAATTCAGCAGTACAGAATGTGTATATGTAATTAGCATGCACACTACACCTGGCGTACCTAACTACAGTAGAGAAAATTGGTCGCGAGGGTAGCCATTTTCGTATATCTAACATGTAGCTGCCATGAGTCATAGCCAATCTGCTACAAAACAGACTTGGGGCGGGGCTTAATCATTAAAAACGGACCTTTTTACTAAAAGTAGGGGCGGCAGCTCAGTGTTGTTTTAACAAAGAAAAATCATTTAAACATCAAATGAAGCAAATAAAAGCCATAAAATGTCATTTACAGCTAGTAAAATTCTTATTAATACCTACCTGTAAACAACAAATGAAAGTTTCAAATGTTAATAAAATATATAATAAATAGGACCCTATCTTAGACGATACCACTGTTGAAAGACAATTCTATTCTATTCTTTTTCATAAAACATAAGTTTTGGAGCGTGTGCAAAAATGGGTTGTTTAAACTGTTTTCAGTCCAAATTGGCCCGATTTGGACATAAATCGGTGAAAAAGTCATAGAATGAGATAAAATTCTCGAATAAAAAATAGTAACTTTTGTTGGCCTATATGATATATGCTTGCTCTGAAAATTCCAGAGAAAAAGAACTTTATATGAAGACGCTGAAAAATTTTTAAGAGAAGAGAGAGTCCCACTTACTGTTACAATATCTCTATACATGTAATGTATTGAGATAAAAAATTAAGCCAGCCATATCAATTATTTTTAATGTCCCAAACGTGAACACTAACGTATTTGCTACCAATACATACAAGCCAAGTATGAAAGAAAACAAATGCTGTCAACATAAAGCCATGTAAAGATGTTTACATTATGCCTGCCTACTCATTATGTATGACCCATGACATTACTTCAAAAAGCAATAGAGCACATCTACAGCTCATTGGCTATCAGACTATCATATAGGACATGAATCCAACATATAGTTCTGAGCTACTCACACACACTACAATAGAAAGACCATGCCAATTTAATTGTGTATTCCAATCCTTTGCGTGATACGTGCGTAATTAGTGGGGCAGGCGACAGTACACCACTGTAGTCTGTATATATATATATATATATATATATAAATATATATATATATATATATATATATATACACACAGTCACCTTCATGAATAAACAATGATAAATAAGAATAAAACTACATTGAAAATATTCATACTTACGGGGAGAGTTTCAGTACATTCTTGCTGGCCATCGTCTTTGATTTTGGGTGCAGATATTCAATTTGTTATAGATTCAGATCTGGAAAAGAAATACATGTTTACAAAATTAAAAGGACTGCATTTGTCGGTTCATTGGATCTTGGTCGCCAATAACTATTTATAACTAAATGACTATCTATATTTAACTAAAATTCATAACTGCAGTTTTGTGCCTTACCACATCTGCCTGAGTTAATGCAATTGGTTGGGATGTGAGTGGGGCGTGTATGGGGAGATGGTTACACTGTACCAAAACTGATCGTGAAAAAGAAAAGCTTTGTATGTAACCAAACTTTTATGTTGATATTAGTTACAGCATTTGTATGCATTTGTGTATGATGTGATGGTATTATGAAATGTTATTAGAGAAACAATGTACAGTAAAGGCAATTCATACACATGGATATTACAATTCCACAATGCAAGTTACCAGTATATTGACCCTCCTTGGTTCCTGTCTTCATGTCAACCCCACCCCCACCCCCTCTCTCACTCATTTGATGAACAATACAACAAGACTCTCTCACATACTATCCATACTTGCTACAATGTAACAAATGGTGGCAGACTGTATATTTACGTATCTTGTTTATACTCCTGTAGGGTTCAGTTACCATGGAAACAAACTGCATAAATTATGACACAGATGAGAAGCTTTAATATTTATGTTGATAAATAAGCATTAATATTCTTCGATTTAAATTTCCAGTAATAAATTCAAAACTTATGTGCTAAATAGAAAACATGTTGGGAATCAACGCAGTCCGCTATGACATCATCACTATGGCTCATAAAGTTTGAAGTACGGGAATCTTGAATTTGAGAGACCTCGTAACCTGTGATATTTCATGTCAATACAAATGCATTCAAACAATGTAGTTATTCTCGTTTACAACACTATCAGCTATTTTGTTTTTTGGTCATTCACATAGTGTTTTAATAAATCAAATTTTCTTGCAATCTTGCTATGTAATCAACTTAATCATCCTGGATATTCTTGACTTGGAATATAGTTAACCAACAGTTTACCTCATTTTGTCCTTATACCTCATTTGATCACGTGACATTTGCAATTTTACAATAATAAATGCAGTGTAGACATGTGGTCTGCAATACTTGCTTATTTTTAAAGGATTCAGTCGTATATTATTTGGTATATGAATAATGGCAACAATGCTGTTTAGGTTATTTGACCTTTGACCACCAACCCTATGATGACATTAGACATGCAGGCACTACATCCAATACCCATGTACACACCCAGCAAGTTTGAAGCAATCGATCTTACGGTTTATTAGTTTTGATTCACACACATACACGAACACACATTACTTATTGACCCCCCACTTCAAAGATGTAAGTCTATCCTATGTTCTTTTGCTACCCTATGTTACCCCCCCCCCCCCCATTAAGTAAAACCAACTCGTCAGGTTTTATTTTAGTACCTTAAAGGGGTGTGAGGTGGACAGCAACTTTAGTTATATAATTCTTCCAAAAATTTACTAGTGATTACAATTTCTCATCGTCAGTACACTCCGTTTAGGGATAAGATTATAAGAAAGCTATATTGCCTGAAGTAAAGGAATTAAACAAACATTTAATACTCCCACACTTCATTTCTTTATTTGTCCACACACCTTAAGATACTCCATACCCCATTGTACAAGTCAAATAATTACACACGGTTTTACTAAAGCACTGCTGTGCAACATTACACGTCACTGGTTACCACAGAAATTATTCATCAGATGAAAGCCCAATTTAGGCTTTGTGAAGTAGTGCCATTTGAGTAAGATCATTGAACTGTGAAACAATTGCACCATTGGGGATTCCCAAATGTTGCAACCTAAGCTCAGAGTTATGGAACTACTTCTAATTACTAAATTTAATCACTTTAAAGTTTTGCAGAAAATTCTCGAATGGTTTACTGAAAAAAGAAATATATTTGAACTATTTTATATATATATATATATATATATATATATATATATATATATATATATATATATATATATATATATATATATATATTTATTTATTTATTTACACACACAGACACATACAAGACATTCTTTGAAACACAAACCAGCAATGGGAACACTGGCCATGTTATTCTTCTTAACAAGAGCCCAAGGGCACTGTGGTTCCTTGCTTGGGGTATATGACAATACACATAATATTATCAAGCAAGATTGGGCTCAAATAGTCCAAGTAATTGTGGTCCTACATGTTCCCATAAAGTAACCAACACTATAGCCAACACTTTTGTGATCACAAATGTGATCGGATTTTGGATCAAAAGGCACTTTTGAGATCTAAATATGGCGTCGAAAATGTAAGAAATATAATAGACCTACAAGCGTGTCAACAGATATGATAACATTGGTGACCTCAGATGACATGACCTTTAAGTTTCAAAATGTTCCACCACCCTGTTCACAACTTGTCCCAAAATATCAACCATGTCACACCTTGGCATTGAGATTAAATTGCATTAAATTAAAAAAAATTAACTTTGAACTTGTATACATAACTTCTCACACAAAGGTCACCCGAAGGTCAACCAATTAACATTTTTGATCGGTGAGACCTAAAGAGAGCATGACTGTAAAAATTCAAACATTTTTTCTTTGCCCATTTTCTCCCCCCAAAATAATACTTTTTTAACATTAGCTGACCTTTGGTGACGTTGGACCACATGACCGTTAAGTTTGAAAATATTTCCCTATACCATTTGCAACTTGTCCAAAAAAATAAACCTTGTCACACCTTGGCACTGGGAGTTATTGCATTAAATGTGTGAAAATTAACTTTGACCTCATATAACTTCGCACATGAAGGCCACATGGGGGTCAACCCATTAACATTTATGATCAGAAGGTACCTTTAACATCTGAAAATAGCATCGAAACTGTAAAAATCCACAAAACACGAAAAGGTCAAAAGAGGTCAAATTGAGGTCAAGGGTCATCCAGATGCGGGTCGACAATTGGATTACATTGAAGCAACTCCCAACCCTAACGGACAATTTGTTCTCAAGTTATCACAAAAATACTAGTTTTTTATCATTAATTGACCTTTGGTGACCTCTGATCACATGACCCTTAAGTTTGAAAATATTCCCCTATACCATTTGCAACTACTTTAAAAATATCAACCTTGTCACAACTTGGAACTGGGAGTTATTGCATTAAATGTCTGAAAATTAACTTTGACCTCATATAACTCTGCACACGAAGGTCACATGGGGGTCAACCTATCGACATTTATGATCAGAAGGTACCTTTAACATCTGAAAATAGCATCGAAACTGTAAAAATCCACAAAACACGAAAAGGTCACCAGAGGTCAAATTGAGGTCAAGGGTCACCCAGATGCGGGTCGACAATTGGATTACATTAAAGCAACTCCCAACCCTAACGGACAATTTGTTCTCAAGTTACCGCAAAAATACTAGTTTTTTAACATTAATTGACCTTTGGTGACCTCGGATCACATGACCGTTAAGTTTGAAAATATTCCCCTATACCATTTGCAACTTGTCCAAAAATATCAACCATGTCACACCTTGGAACTGGGAGTTGTTGCATTAAATGTCTGAAAATTAACTTTGACCTTGTATAACTTCGCACACGAAGGTCACACTGGTGTCAACCAATTGACATTTTTGATCCGAAGGTACCTTTGATATCCAAATCTAGCATCAAAACCAAACATTTCCTTCTTTGCTCATTTCCTCCCAAAATAAGCACATTTTTTCTAATGTGACCTTTGACCTTTTGACCTTGGTTTCAGATGTAGTTTGATCTCCTGATTCCAAAAAAACAAAACGACAAGTCTGTACAACCATCCTAACTCCGACCAAAAAACTTTGACCCCATATAACTTCGCACATAAAGGTCACACGGGGTCAACCTATTGACATTTATGATCAGAAGGTACCTTTGACATCTGAAAATAGCATCAAAACTGTAAAAATCCACAAAAACACGTAAAGGTCACCAGAGGTCAAATTGAGGTCAAGGGTCACCCAGATGCGGGTCGACAATTGGATACCATTGAAGCAATTCCCAACCCTAACGGACATTTCGTTCTCAAGTTATCGCAAAAATACTAGTTTTTTATCATTAATTGACCTTTGGTGACCTCGGATCACATGACCGTTAAGTTTGAAAATGCTCCCCTAACCAGTTCACAACTTGTCCCAAAATATCAATCTTGTCGCACATTGGCACTGGGAGTTATTGCAGTTTTAATATTTTCGGTTTTTGGACCATAACTGACCTTTGTGGGCACCAGAAACAATAGGGCACACCTTCTCCATATGGCGGATCTATAGTCCAAGTTTGGCCTCAATCCAACATTCCCTTATTCTTTTTGCTAAAGCAAGGAACCAAAAACAACACAGCAACAACAACTAATAATGAAGACGACAACATTTAATATGAAACATATACCTCTGGTGGCCTTAATTGATCTCCAATATGTCGTCAAATCTACTCAGGCCATAACAAAATGAAATAGGTCTATATTTAAAACAATTTAACAAAATGTTAACAAAAGTATGTTAACGTGTCCTCGGCAAAATTTTGTAACTGAATGAAATTGATAAAATAATGCAGACTTCTATTTTGGTTTAGGCTATACTTACTGACAGTTACAGTTTGCTGGCGTGACTTATCTGTATGCCTGGTATCGTTTGGATGTATGTATTGGTCAAGATGGTGCACTAGACTGGTGTTGTATCAGTACAGATGGTGCACTAGGCTGGTGTTGTATTGGTAACAGATGGTGCACTAGGCTGGTGATGTATCGGTACAAACGGTGCACTAGGCTGGTGACTGGTGACAAATGTAGGGATCCACTAACAAGAGAGAACACACTTAAGTCTGCTGGTAAGAGGAACAACGTGATTGAACCAAGAGGCAGCTCGAAACTTGTTAAAATAAATTTGCAAACTGTTTAATTAAGCAGATTAATTTTAACAGGTCTTACTAGCACGGTCTACGAAAGAGGAACTAACTAGCAAGGTCGGTTACACCCAAACTAAAGCTAGGGTTCGGTGAGCATTTTGAATGAGTGAGGGTTATTGCCATATATAGCCATTGTAAATCATTTCGAGGTGAAAAATATGTTTGTTCTACGCGTGAATACGGACCGTAACAAGCAAAATGCCCAGTCTTTAGCATTCAAGGAGTAACTTACAAAATATAGAACATAATAAAAGCCCACGCGCTAATCACATGATATGCAGGGAGGAAGTAGCAGTAACTGGTAAGAAAGTGTCGCATTCTAGCTAAAGAAGTCAACAAGTAACACTGTAGTTGCATTATGATCAGAGTGTGGTTGAGTCCTTGCCCACTTTGCATCTTCTGCTTGTCGTCTGAGGCCAGATAATAAATAACAGGTTCCTCAAACGTTTACATTGTATGAAAAAAACTCATCAATTGTTGTCTAGTAACAGATGTGTAATTATTTTATTTATTTATTTAACCTTCTCTTGTTGCTTGCTGTATACTTTGAGACATATACATGGAAAATGTGTGTGTATTTTGGGGAGAGTGGAGAAAAGTTATATATAATAACCAAGTACATTTTAAAACTGATAGGACCAAGTTTTGTGCTCATAATTACTAAGATGCAGTAGGCCTTGTGAACTATGTCACCAGGTTACCATGAAAGTACTTTTACATATTTGTGTTAAATATAACATAAGGCCTAAGAGAAGTTAAGATTATCTGCTACCATAATGAGATGATTAGTATAATCTAGACCTTATTAAATATTGAAATTAAAGTATTGTAATGGACTTTATGAGAAATTGCCAAAATAGGATGGTATTGATATGAAAAGTTTTGATCTTGTGAAAAATATTTGTTGCCGATAGTCCACTGTAGAGGAAAGAGTTCTTGCAGCGCTCTGCATTGATTGATGATGACATCTCATAGAACAGGTGAAGATATATCTTTGTGTACCAAGAGGCAAGAAAGACTCATTGTATGCCTGGTGATTTAACTAAGTACTAGTTAGAAATGAAATGACTACAGGAAAATTAAACAAGGAAGTTCTACAGACTAAGTCTACTACTGACTAACACTGACTTGGTCAGTAGAAATATACGGTATAAATATGTAAAATGACATTCTTGATTCATGCAAATATATGTTGGTATGTGTGTACGCATAAAACTATAGTGGCCTGTTGACTTATACACACACACGCGTACACGCACACACATATATTAAATACAAGAAATTCTATGAAACACAAACCAGCAATGGTAACACTGGCCATGTTATTCTTATTATCTATCAACTAATAATGAAGACCACAACATTGAATGTGAAACATATCCCTCTAATGGCCTTAATTGATCTCCAATATGCCGTCAAATGTTGACACATTTTCAAATTGCCCTGACCAAGACATCATGATCTAAGAATTTCAAACTACTCACGCTCTACAAAAATTGGAAAAGGTCTATATTTAAAACAATTTAACAAAATGTTAACAAAAGTAGGTTAACGTGTCTACGGCAAACTTTTGTTAACCGACTCAAATAGATTAAATGATGCAGGCTACTATTTTGGTTTGGGCTATACTCACTGTCAGTTACAGTTTGCTGGCGTGACTTATCTGTCTGGCTGGTATCGTTGGATGTATCGGTACAGATGTAGCATTAAGACTGGTGTTGTATCGGTATAGGTGGTGCACTAGACTGGTGACTGGTGACAAATATAGGGATCCACTAACAGGAGAGAACACACTTAAGTCTGCTGGTAGGAGGAACAAAGCGATTGAACCAAGAGGCAGCTCGAAACTTGTCAAAATGAATTAGCAAACTGTTGGAATGAGCAGGTTAATTTTGAACAGGTCTTACCAGCACGGTCTACGAAAGAGGAACTAAATAGCAAAGTCAGTTACACCCAAACTCAAGCTAGGGTTCGGTGAGCATTTTGAATGAGTGAGGGTTATTGCCATATATAGCCATTGTAAATCATTTCGAGGTAAACAATATTTTTGTTCTCCACGTGAATACGGACCGTAACAAGCAAAATTCCCAGTCCTTATCATTCAGCGAGTAACCTACACAATATAGAACATAACAAAAGCCCACGCGCTAATCACATGATATGCAGGGAGGAAGTAGCAATAACTGGTCCGAAAGTGTAGCATTCTAGCTAATGAAGTCAACAAGTAACACATGCAGTAGTTGCGTGATCAGCAAACTTTGTTTGATTCCCTGCCAAGGTTGCATCGCTGTATAGTCGTCTGTTTCATCGCCACTAAGACGACTACGTGTTACGTTGAGGTTTAACTCTGTACTATTCTGTGTAAGGAGCTAATTAGCCTTTGGTTTAAACAATGAAAGGCAAGTGGATTATTTAATGCAAAGTAAACAAAATATCTGTTGGTCAGTTTCTGTAAGTTAGAGGGTTAAAGTTATTCAATTACTCTCTGAAGATGAAGTTTACACCATTCATGATCTTGGCATTGAGGTTAATGATAACCAGCAAACTGAGAACATCCTTAATTTTCAGCTGTGATGTATTCTAAATAGCTTATCAATGTAAATGGTCAGAGAGTGTATGATTGTACATTAATATTTTAAAGGAATACCACCACACTTCAATAAAGCACAGTATATTTGGTATAGTTTGCGAGATACACAAGGAACATAAAAAGGCTATAACGGAGAGGGATGGCATGATAAGATGACTATCAAAGGAATAGCGATATACTTTAAATATTAACGCCATTGCCCTCCCTCCCCCTAGCTCCCGTAACCACCAGGGCGTACTCTCGCTAACCTCTGGGTTTTTTAAACACTGGAACAAGAGAGTACGCACCATACAGTTCCACAACAAGTTATAAAAGTGAATCTTCAAAGTAATGTGGTCTCTAGGTCTTTGCAAATGATTCACCATGTAAACACTACCATGAAAAGTCGGAAATATGAACACTCCTTATTATTTCTATTTTATTTATCATGACCATGTAAATTATTAGCTATGAGAACCATAAGTTTTTGTTAGTTGTTAAATAAATCTTGCTTCTTTGAAGGTCTAAATTGTCTTAATCGACCAAATGTTCGTACAAAATGTACTTCGCATCAACACACAAAGCAAAGCCCCAACACCCCCCCCCCAAAAAAAATTAAAAACCTAGTTGCTATCGTATCTAAAAACTGTTCTACTATTTGCTTTTTATTTACTTTTATGGTTCTTCAAGAGGGAAACCTACGGAGACACTTTTGCCGACCTTGAAAAATTGTGAAGAGGGACCGCAGATTCCATAGCCTGCAATGACTATAACGCGGATCGCAAAGTCGGTAATTACTATTACGGTTAGATTCGTCCAACACGGCAACATACAGAAACGATGCACTCAAAGCCAAAGACTTTGTTACTTGGCCAGCAACGGCTAGACCGTCATTTCTTAGATAGGTACTAGAGTCGTAGGGTCTGCACTGTTTGTTCAATGTTAGAAAAAAACATTCAACAGGTAGAATAAATTATCACGACGCATTAAATTGTACTTGGTACTATTAAATAAGTAAATGTTGATCATATTGTGTATTTAATATGTCTTTAAATGTTAAAAACAAGGTTGTGTTGATGCAGAAATTGTTAACCATAATCCATGTACCTGACGCTTTTTAGGTTAGTACCATTATGTTGACAGGGGTAACGTATTAAAGTTGGCATTTAATATAATATAATACACAAAAATGGAAATATCCATAACGAAAGTAACTGCTTGGAGAAAGTGACATATGAGGAGCACACATATTATACTGTATTTTGAAATTAATTTCTCATTCGACTACTCAAAAATGTATATTACATGCCAACCTTACACATTACGAGTATAACCATGTGACAAATCGTATGCGGTACAGGTACAGTGCCGTATATAGAGATATGGCCAACACGATTTTTGATTGGTCGAGAGATTTAAGCGCTCACTGGACTACACTATATACGGCTCTTGACAGGTAGGACCAACACCGCCGTCATTACCTTTTGGGAAACATTTCATACTTTACTTTTGATCTGAGAAAGGAGAACAAACGGACAGATTAATATCGACTCCTTGACACCAGAATTACACACAAAATCTGAAATTGGAAGGGCGTCCTCTAATTTTCCGAAAAGTTTTTCAAACGTCTGCTGTTGATTTGTGATCATTAACAGGTCGTATGAAGTGCGATGGTTAGGCAACAGATATTATACACGCGTATTAAGAGCAGAATAGCAAGAATAGTTAGAGCATGTGGTTGTTGTTCGTGGATTTGTTTGGATTTATCCAATGCAAAATAAGGGAAATCCCAAAACTCTTGACATTGGACAATAACCATACACTGTTACAGATATTAAAGTGCAAACGTATGGGGTATTTGGAGATTTTTTTTTACAAATATCAATCTTGTTCCGAATTTCAGAGACACTACCTTATCACATGTGTAGCCTTCTGTGTGTTTAGTGCTCTGATTTACAATCCTCAGTACGTCTCCGTGGTTTTAATGTTCATCGGTGTGTTCAGTACTGTGTGTATATATATATGCCCGCGCATGCAGTGCCAGACGATCGCGACGTCCCATGTAGTACCTTACTGTGATTGATTAGCAAACGGAATAATAATTTAAAGTGCATAAAAAACGTCGGCAATGGCCGGACTGTAACCGTATCGTTGTTGATTTTTTAAATTTTGGATTCAAAGAGGACTCTCACGGATTATTTCATGACTTAAAAAACTTTTTCGCAGATTCTGAAATTGTTCGATCGTGTGATACTTGTAGGTTGGTTATTACTAAGTATACACTGAAGACTCCAACTTAACATTACGGCTTTACAAGTAGACTGTACCAGTCCGGCTCTGCCACTATTGGGAACCATTTAAATAGGTAGATGTCTACCTTAAAACCAGGCCTAGCAGTATTCTTGTAGTCTACCAATCCTTTACTGCAAATATGACAGGTAGTTTACCACACTAGTATGTAGTGTAATTTATTTGGCTATCTATACTGTATGTGTGTGGTTGCCTGTCATCCAGTGTTATTTTCAAAGTAATCATAGTACTGCTATACTAGCAATTAATAATAATAATAATAATAATGAAAATATGAGTTTTCAACTGTGAACTATGTCACCATGTTACCATGATAGTAGTTTTACATATTTGTGTCAAATATAAAATAAGGACTAATGAAAGTTATGATTATCTGCTACCATAATGAGATCATCAGTATAACCTAGACCTTATTCAATATTGAAATTAAAATATCGCAAATGAACTTTTATGAGAAATGGCCTAGAAAGTTTTGATCTTGTGAAAAATATTTGTGTTGTGTATTTGTGTACCAAGAGGCAAGACGGACTCATTGTATGCCTGGTGATTTAACTAGGTACTAGTTACAAATGCAATGATTACAGGAAAATTATACTTATAAAGAAGTACTACAGACTAAATCTACTACTGACTAACACTGACTTGGTCAGTAGAAATATACTGTATATATAAAATATATAGATATATAGATATATGTGAGTCCCTAATTTTTTATTACAAAGTTGAAAAATATTTTGAAAGGGCTCTTTATTCAGGCAAGGTCATTTGTATATAGATTTATCTGTACAGACTGTTACACAAGGGTACAGTAGTGTACATCAACACACTCTATGTTACTTAGGGCATCATGCATATTCAGTGATATTATAAAAAGTTCCGACCTGCAGTAAGTAGATGATTACCATGCTTCGTAACTCACCTTTCTTCCAAGTTAAACAGTTTATTCAGCTTTAGACTGGTTTCTGTTAAAGCTGATTGTACTTATAAGAATCCATCCCCACCTTTGTGGATTTGATTCAGTTGACTTACTTTGCATTATGAAAACCTGTAAAGTAGCTACCATATAAATGCTGAGAACTTTAAATTGAGCTGTCACACCAGACATAAATTTGTGTACAACTAAATAGGGTTTTAAGTGGTATTACTCCATAGGAACAAAATTTGTTTACCGAAAACAGGTGTATTCAACTGTTTACAAAAGGTGCAACCATCAATGCCCAAAACGTTTCGAGCTCTGTAACACTGTAGCTGGTGGAAAGATAGCTGAAGACCACCTGTGTTTTGTGGACCTTTGAATATCTCTAAATATTTGGGCAGATTCGGAACAAATTTGACTATTGATTTCTAATTGTTTTCTCGTCCCTAAATTTAATGTTTGCTGCACTCCTCACTCACCTGTCTCTACTCTACTATTGTACTTTCATATGTATCTAGCCTAATTGTGAGATATGGCTCTCCCTGGTGTGAGATATGGCCCTAATTTATTTGAGGTATACAGTACACCTCCCTGTTGTGAGGCATGGTCCTCCCTGGTGTGAGGTATGGTTTTTGTGAGGTATGGTCCTTCTTGTTGTGAGGTATGGTTGTTCCTCTTGTGAGGTAAGTATTTAAGGTGTTAAATATGCTAGGAATCAGATTATGGTCACCTGCTGATGGTCAAATATTTAAAAGGATTGTCTGGTGGCCCAAAGAAGTTACCTTAAAAAATGATAAATATTTTTCCAAACATGTTGACAAAGTATGAGAACGCTAATGTTGCGTTTGACAGAGAAACGATTTTTTAATCGTTAAGGATGGACATTTCCAATATGATTTGAACAGTACAGAACATGGTGTCATCTACGCTAATGCAGATTGCGACATAACCCACGCTCCGTACAGTACCTACAGTAATCACAACAAAACTGCGTTTGTATACAGATTAATTTCTTCCTTAATTTTCGGTGAAATTTCTTATAAATTCGATATGTTTTCAAAAACTCCTTAAGCCGCCATATATGTAGTAGATCAGTGGTTTCGTGGGAAGGAAGTAGGTCTTAAAAGACGGGAGAAGGAACAGGGCAACAAGGAGGGCTGGATATCTTGGAATTCGGAGTCTACACCTAAACTGGGTGAATTGGCAGTCCTCCTTAAAACTAAATGTGAAACACCATTGTAAACAGCTAATCTGGCACTGTGCCAGACCTTGCTACCGTCCAAGTAAAAAAAAAGGGGGGGGGGCATGCAGGAAATGTGTAGAATGTTTGAAAATGACATGCGGGCGGTGCCAGAGGGCGTCAAGCAAAGGCTAGGACCGCCAGGGATAGACCTCATCTGGCTGAAATACATCAATGAAACTGCTGGCTATCCACTATTGAACACATTTAATCTTCATTAAAATCACTGGCCTCACATTTAATGTTCCTTGATTAGTGAAATGACACCTGATAATTTTAAGTTTCATATCAAGTTCATTCGCTCTATTTTCATTCTCTTCATGACTTTTCCACTTGTTTTCAACTTTTACACCATGTTTGCATTAACTTGGCATTTCAAAATCACAAATTATCAAAAGGTGGATCTCATTCATTTAAATTGCAATTGAAATGTGCAAAATGTTCATGCTTGGGTATTAAAATAAAATGCCCACATATATCAATGTGGCACTGTCTAAATTTCTAGCCTCTTCGAGGGAGGTGCAAAAGGATACATTATTGTAGACCATGTGCCTTTCTAGGACATCCTGAAAAATTACATTTGACATTTGGTAAAAGAAATAGTACAACTCCCTCTACAACTGGCCAGAACTGAATTTCAACCAGAAATCAAATTACTTAATGATTCCCTGCCTTATGGAAAGTAACATTCACCTCTCATACAAAGTTTGGAACTTGTAATACTATTGTTGACCAACGAGGGTGTTACCTGGGTAATCAGACTTACTCAGCCTTAAAGTCTTCTCTCCTTTGGTAAAAGAGCTCTATACTTATACTCATGGTTAAAACAATGGAAAAATTGGAGGCTGATAAGAGCAAAGTTTCTTTTACAGTAATACAGGACTGTACAAATTCCTCTCAGTTAAAAAAGTGACAACTCTGACACAGTACTACAACTTTGTTCTAACAACACTGTTTTATACATTATTATTATTATTAAACATTCCTTCACTAGGCCTAACTTCTACAATATCTCCGCCACTGCTAAGGCTTGGCTTGTCAAGTTTGTCGGGAGTGTTTGATTACATTATAACTTAAGGTTCGATTCACTGGTCTTAGCGAAAGTAGAATATACAGTAGAAACATGTACTGAGAGCCACTTCCACGAAACGCAACAAACTTCACTTCGAGTTTGACTAGGCTAGTCCTAGGCAGAGTAATTTGGAAAACAAGTTTTCACGAATCCCTCAATAAAACAGTGACTTTGCCTACCATAACCACAAGCTTAGAATGATTGCTTCGTGAAAGGTTGCGAGTGATGTCGAATGTGAGTATCGTTCTCCGCTTGAGAGCAGCAGCAAACAGGCGCAATGTTGTTGGTCGGCCCGAGGATGAAGGTCAAAAAGTATAATAGGCCTATTAATATAATACTAATAGCATAGCTGTCGCAATACAATACAATAAAGCCTATTGCATGCTAGGTATAACAAAAGATCAAATTACACATGCCAGTTGATTCTATGGGTTCTTCGTATCACGAAAACCATTTACTCAGGGGCGGCGATCTGTTTCAAATATTGGAGGGGGGGGGGGGACATTTGCTTGGATGCAGGCGAATTACTATCAAAGCGGAGCGCCACCATTGGTTGGCGCGCAGCGTACAAGAAAATTTCTGGTTTTGATAGCCCCCAGATCACCGGAAATGGCACTTCTCGGGCTTAAAAATGACCAACCAGATGTACACTTTTGCCTGAGAACCAAGTTTTTCCTAACAGTTTTTTTTTTCATTCATACCTTTTTTTCAAGATTGTCACCAGTCACACACCATGTTCGACCTCATTGCATCTCCAGTGGATCATTGCTGAGGTAATTCTACGTAACGCCCCACAAAACCCCTCAGCCCCACTTTTCAAGGTTTTAAGCCCATTATTTGTTCAGAATTTGAATAATAAATTCACTTCAAACATACCCATAATGTTACACAAAATTTCATCTATGGACAACCAGTATAGAAACCCCCCCCCCCTCAACCCCTAACAGACCGGTCAAAATTGCAAGAGTAGAGGGAAAGTATGATGAAGAATGTTGGTCAAGGAACTTTTGAAAATTCAGACACAGTTAAATTATTGGTGTACAAATATTAAAACCTCTTGTAACGGCTATTATAAAACTTCGATATCATAGAAAATACCAAAAAAATATGCTCGAGGGGGAAGGGCGGTCTCCACCTTTCGCCCCCCCCCCACCCTTGGCAACGCACCTGCGGTTAGAAATCTTGTAGGAAACAGGCCAAATTGGAAACCCAGTGAACCCATATCGATGTGGATCATATATATGATTGTACGTACTTATACTCATACACAAGAGGCAAACCAAATTTCATTACGGATGCGGTCCGTCTAGCTATTCATTTCGAGAGAAAAAAAGTAAAAACTACTTTCGGTCATATATAGTAACAAATTGTGACACGGTTAGACAGGCGCCTTGCGAGGAATTTGCCAAGGGAGGGGCAAAGCTTGTACCCAGACTTTCTAAGCGAAGCGCCACCATAAGTTGGCGCGAACCGCAAAAGAAAATTTTGGCCGAAAATGCCTCCCAGATCGCTGGAAATGGCACTTCCCAGGCCTTGTAAATTGCATCTAAGCATTTTCTATTTTGAAATTACTAGCGATATCATAAAAAAACCACAAAACATATGCTTTAAAAAAACTATGCCACCAATATTGGGGGGGGGGGGGATATTAGATACTATATCCCCCCACCTAAAATATTGGGGGGGACATGTCCCCCCGTCCCCCCCCCCCCCACCCATGATCGCCGCCCATGCATTTACTTACCACTCATACTGACATTTCTCCCAATTGAGTCCCGTATGTCTCTTTTCCGGGTAGAATCCTTAAAATTCTTGTCGGTTTTGTCGTACAGTGAAGGATTCTACCTCACAAATTCAACCAATTTCTCATTTTCCTCGTCCGCCATAATGATTGGTAGCTAGTTAGGGCATTTACAAAATTGTGACGTCAATATAAACAAACGCGCTGATTGGACATAACTTCGCAAATCAGATAGTCGTCCGATAAAAATCGCTCTGCTGACCGATCATAAAATATAAATCGGATCGGACTACTTTATCGGAAGACAATCCGGACCGAGATCGATGTAGTGTGACTGATAGGAAACCCACTCTTCCGATATTTTGCTGTAAAATTCGGAATCGGATTCCGATCCGATATCGTTGTAGTGTGACCGTGAGTAAATCGAGTATTTTCCCAATATTTTTATTTCCATCCATAATCTCCGGTCAAAATTGCACGAGAAGATGGAAGATTGTTTAGGAATGTTGGTAAGGGAAATTTCGAAAATCTAGACAGTGAATTTATTGGTGCATGGGCGCAGATCAATCGTGGATAATTGTGGAGACGCTTGTCTGTTCTCTGATACTATCTAAGTGGAGCGCGACCATGGGTTCGCGCGTAGCGTCGAAATTTTTTTCGTCAAATATACCTCCCAGATCACCGGAAATAACACTTCCCAGACCCAATGATGCTCCTAAGCCTCCTTAAGTTTTAGATCTTATGGCTTAGAAATTAAGTTTGGGGAAATGCATGGGCATCTGCAGAAAAAAATCAGGGGACAAATAATCCAAGTAGACTTTTGTATACGATGGGTCTGGTTTCGTAACTCATCGGGAAGCGATTAGAGGGGTGGGCGTAGGGTTGTGGGGCGCGCGTTTTCATGCAGGTGGGAACAATCTCAAGAAGTGATGTGTGCGTCCGCCCCTCCCCCCCCCCCCCCTCGCCGGCAATGATACACCTTTGGATCCACTACATGATATTAGCAGGAAATGTGCTCAATTCTCAAATCGCATGCGGAATTTTTTTATTTTATTTTTTAGATTCAGTGTATGAGTTATCGTACTAGGGGTGGGGTAACAATTAGCATTCAGTTCGCGTTGTAGCACATTTTATCTCTAGATGACAGTGTTGCATCGAAGGACATATGTCTAGTGCAGTTCGCATATAGATCCTGGGCTAATACCGAAATGCGTTGTTCCCCGACGAATAGGTCACAGCCACAATTGGTTTCATAGCACAATTTTACAATTGTTTAAGGCGTCCATACACACACACGCGCCATGATATATATATATATAAACATTAGTGAGAGAGGAAAATGGAAACATCAAAAACGGAGTTGTCGGTGTAAGGGGTAGGCTGAGGCGGCACCCCTTCTCGATCCTTCACTGGCTACCCTGTGTATATAATAGGGATCAGTGCTGTAATTATGTCACTGTTCCTCTTTCTCTTCCCGGTGTCTTCTTTTTATGTGCCTGTATATATATATATATATATATATATATATATATATATATATATATTGTAGGCTTATAACTATATAACTATTATATATATTCGAGGCTTATCACTTTCTCATGCCCCTATGTTGTCTCATGGCACTGTATTATTGAATGGTAACCACGGCTATACTAGCAGTGTATAATATGTGAAATTTCCCATATCACTTAAAAACCTTCGATCAATGCCATAAATCCATATTTCTAAATTGAAGCATGTTATTGACAGTAGCAGATTTTATTTACACATTCATGGGTGCATTATACAACCAAGTTTACATTCAGACAGTAGCCTGTATCGTATACATTGTTAGAGTCTGTCAGTCACGTTATTGATGTCATGTAGGTTGCCATGCACAGCAAGCCAAGGACGTTCCACTTAAATGGGAGGGTATGATTGTAAGTAGGAAGGGTGAGGGGGGAGCTTAAAGAGGCACAAAGAAACGTCTGATGCCGGTTATGTTGTAGTGACCGCACTGCAAGCGAGCCTATATATTCCCTCTCGCAAAGTGGAACAGCCTACTTATTTTGTTTGTAGACATTCTGTCGCCCAAATTTCTTGCTTATCTACACCCCCATTTATAGTAAACTTGAACAAAGAGGACCAGTGTCCAACGAGAGAAAGTTTTGGGGTCATAAGTTCAAGTGTAGAGCGACATATTTTTATCAGCCACTTCGTTCATAGAATCGGTCAGCGAAGGTTGTTCCCTAAGCCGTATAATACTACTTTATAACTACAATATATACCATTGCCTACACTACAGCGATAGCTGGCTAAAAAGGCCGATACTTCATATATTTTTCGTATATTCTTCGGGAATCCACCGGACATTTATGTGTGGGATGTAGCAATGCAACCCACCAATTACTAGCGGATTCAGTGATACATTTATTCATTTACAAGGATTTTTATATATGCGGACCTATCCTGGAACTGACAGTTCAAGTTCCCTGGACCGACGCAAGGAGGGTTAGACTAGACAGAACAATTATTAGAGGTTAGTAGTATTTATTATTATTATTTACAAGACCTCTAAATTGGTGACCCCGACGTGATAGTTTAATTCTTCCTTGTGAGTTTATCAGGATATTGACTGTGTGTACACGAGCAGTTCAGCCAGTACAGTATGTGTAGTCACATGACATTTCATAATTTAACTACGGTAGCTTATATACTTGCTTAGAATATCGGTCAAACCCGGCATGAACATTCATTTTCTATTCGTGGCGGATTCTCGTTCATATTCATTCGAGCGTTATTCATTACCAGCGAGTTACGACATAAACATAGACTATATTATTAAACGGGGAGCTACAGTCCAAGATTTATTATCACCGACATTATCCAAGCTCCGATATTATATCAGTGATAGTTGGGTAATAGTTAAAGTAGCTGCAGGCATCAACAATCTCACAGAATTTTCTAGTCGGGACTCCAGGGGAAAGCGCGCCCTGAAACCATCTCGCGTAACATCGCATGAGCTTTTCAACGAGTTAGAACGTTTCAAACATAGCGTACTCGCCACACACCCCAAGTCTATCGTATCATTCGCCACTATTCCACCTGCGTCTTTCTTGAAATTCCAACAGTATAGGAACTTACGATCGCCCATTTTCACGGCAGCCGAACTATCTACATTCCAACATCAGCACAATATAACAATTGACGCCATCAATCGGCAAATTAAGGAGTACAATCGTAACGCACCGAACATCATTCAGCCTTGGAATTTGTCTTGGCACACATCTATCCGCAAAGCCGACAAACGCCGATCCCGCTCCGGTCGTCCACTGCGTAGAATTCGAAACAATTTCACACACTTATATGACGGTCTACACGCGATTTCATCGATCAAGCGTAAGTGGCATATAGAGCTGGTCAAATCGTTCAGCAAGGAACTACAAGCACTTCAAGAGTTAAATTAAGCGGGTGTATCCTTAATATTCTATAACATTTCATGTAACTAAATTGTTTATGTCATCATGACCGATCCAGAGAAAAAAACCGAAACCCAGTCAAGACTCGCTGCAGTTAGTTTGAAACTACCTCCCTTTTGGCCGAACGATCCGACCATTTGGTTCGCACAGGTCGAAGCGCAGTTTACCACGCGTGGCATTACGTCAGAGCAGACGCAATACGCATACGTTGTCGCTTCCCTCCAGCCCGAGATAGCACAGGAAGTTAGGGATTTATTGTTGCACACGCCCGCCAAACAACCGTATTCTACATTGAAGTCCGAGCTAATTAAGCGAACAAGTGCGTCGGAACAAAGGCGGCTACATCAACTACTCATATCAGAGGAACTCGGCGATCGCAAACCGTCACAACTATTACGGCGCATGCGCCAGCTTCTCGGGGATAGCAAATTAGATGACAATTTTCTCCGCCAGCTGTTCTTACAACGACTACCGACTAATGTGCAGCTTATTCTAGCAACCACTAGCGAGACAATCGACGTTGAGCAACTTGCAGTCATTGCAGACAAAATCATGGAAGTAACCCCGTCTGTCCATCAGGTCTCGGCCATTGCATCTACCCCTACGGTTAATTCTGTCAATGCACCTTCTACAGAGATGGCAGAATTGAGGGAAATGGTCGCAGCTCTCACACTGAAAGTTGAGGCCCTAGGTAGACAGCAAGGTAACCGAACCAATAGGAGCCGGTCTAAACCGAGGGATGGTAAGTCATCCCAACGACGAACAAGGTCTCCGTCTTCTGAGCGTTCCCATGCTGGATCTCAGTGTTGGTACCACTGGCAATATGGTGCTGCAGCGGAGAAATGTACACCACCATGTAACTTTCAGACATCCGGTAACCAAAACAAGTCCCCAAACTCAACAGCCAGCGATTAGGAACGACGAATCGTCCTGGCGCATCATCCAGCAGTCGTTTATTTTATATCACTGACCGCCGGACAGGTTCCAGATTTTTAGTTGACACCGGGGCTGAGGTGAGCGTCTTTCCTGCGACAAAAGTGGAAAAAGGGAAACAGCCATTGTTTACCTTAAATGCCGCAAACCAGACACCCATCTCTGCCTTTGGTGAGAGGTCATTCACACTCGACATTGGTCTACGACGCGTTTATCGCTGGGTCTTCATACTAGCCGATGTAGCATCGCCATTACTAGGTGCTGATTTCCTCGCTCACTTTTCATTAGCCGTGGACGTCAAACATCGCAAGCTAATCGATCTCGAAACATCGCTCAGCGTAAACGTGCGCACTTCAACAGACACGTCGCCGAGTCCGTCTTATCGTATCTCCAATCTACAATCGCAGTATCACGCGTTACTCGACACATATCCGGACATCACCAGACCATGCTACAAGGAAACGGCAATCAAGCATAACATTACCCATCACATCATTACAAAGGGTACCCCTGTATTCGCACGGCCTCGTAGATTAGTGTCGGACAAATATCGGATTGCGAAAGACGAATTCGAACACATGATCCAACTAGGAATCGTCAGGCCCTCAGAGAGCTGTTGGTCTTCACCCCTTCACATGGTTCCTAAGAAGTCTGGTGACTGGCGTCCATGTGGTGACTATCGGGCCCTCAACAATTCAACCGTGCCCGATAGGTACCCCATACCACATATTCATGACTTTACATCTTCTCTCCATGGTAAAACCATTTTCTCCAAGATTGACCTTGTAAGAGCTTATCATCAGATACCTGTCGAGCCAGATGACGTTCCCAAAACTGCCATCACTACCCCATTTGGCATGTTCGAATTTGTGAGAATGCCATTCGGTCTCAGGAATAGTGCCCAGACATTTCAGCGTTTCATCGACCAAGTATTACGAGGCCTCCCATTCGTATATGCGTACATCGATGACCTGCTCATCGCTAGTTCTTCACATGAAGAGCACTACGATCATCTGCGACAACTCTTCGATCGCCTTCATGAACACGGAATAGTAATCAATCCTTCGAAGAGCATTTTCGGCGTTTCATCTCTGGATTTTCTAGGACATCACGTCGATGCAAGTGGCATTACTCCATTAACGGACAAAGTCAAAGCAATCACTGACTTTCCGCCACCTGATACACTCCGCAAGTTACGAGAGTTTCTGGGGCTTGTTAATTTCTATAGACGGTTCATTCCAAACTGTGCTATCATCATTCAACCTCTGACTGATCTCTTACGAACTAATCTTAAGAACATGCCTATCACCTTGACGGATATTCAGTTACAGGCATTTTCGAATGTCAAAGCTTCACTTGCACAATCTACACTTCTCAATCATCTACACCCTACCGCCCAGCTCTGTCTGATGGTAGACGCTTCGGACGTAGCTGTAGGTGGGGTTCTCCAGCAGTTAGTGGGAGGTAACTGGGAGCCAATCGCATTCTTTTCGAAGCGCCTACAGAAAGCGGAAACTCGTTACAGCACATTCGGTCGCGAGTTATTGGCTGTATATCTCACCATTCGCTACTTTCGTCATCTCCTAGAAGGTAGACAATTTCACGTCTTATCAGATCATAAGCCACTTACATATTCATTCTTGACTAGTCCTGACAAGTACTCACCACGAGAAATTCGTCATTTGGATTTCGTCTCACAGTTTACTACGGACATACGTCATATCAAAGGTAAAGATAACGTTGTAGCAGATGCCTTATCTCGAAGCACAATCAACACAGTCAGTGCTTCGAATATAGATTTTAAAGCAATATCAGCGGAACAGGAAGTCGACGAAGAGCTCAGCAAGCTACGTCAGTCGTCGACTTTGCAATTCAAAGAAGTTCCGTTACCGTCATCTCAAGGTACCATCACTTGTGACATCTCTACAGGCACATCCAGACCATATGTGCCACAAAGATTTCGTCGTGCAGTTTTCGACTCCCTGCATTCTTTATCTCATCCAGGCATTCGGGCAACACAACATCTCATCACTAAACGTTTCGTGTGGCCCGGTATCAATCGAGACGTTCGTGAATGGACTCGCTCATGCATCAGGTGTCAGCAGGCCAAGGTACATCGCCACAACGTGGCACCGGTAGGTACCTTCGTAACACCTAATGCACGTTTTGAACACATTCATATTGACATTGTAGGACCACTTCCACCATCAAACGGATATACGTACCTTCTTACTATAGTTGATCGTTTCTCTCGATGGCCGGAAGCTGTACCTATCAGTGACATCACAGCTGAAACAGTAGCCAAGGCATTCATTCAGCGATGGGTCGCGATATTTGGAGTACCATCTGTAATCACCACAGACAGGGGATCGCAATTTGAATCATCACTATTCAGAGAGCTCAGTCGCATGCTCGGTTCGAAACGCATTCGCACAACTTCATACCATCCTGCAGCGAACGGTTTAGTAGAGCGCTTTCATCGACAGCTAAAAGCCTCGCTCAAAGCGCAGCCGGATTCTACAAACTGGACAGAAGCACTTCCGCTTGCACTCCTGGGTATCCGCGCCACGGTTAAAGCCGACATTAACTGCTCCGCTGCAGAATTAGTTTTTGGTTCTCCACTTACATTACCATGCGAACTAGTAACACCCATTGATACTCCTGCCCTGACGGACCCGAGCAAATATTCAGATCGCTTAAAGCAGCATATGGCAAATCTACGTCCAGCAATAACTAGGCCGTCACGTCACACCAGCCAGTTAGACAAAAATCTACAAACGTGTACACATGTGTGGGTTCGCACTGACGCAGTTCGTAAGTCGCTACAGTCCCCGTACAAAGGACCATATCGTGTAATTAGCAAAGGCGATAAGTTTTTCAAGCTAGATTACATCACCAGGGAAGAAATTGTTAGTATAGATCGCTTGAAGGTAGCATACTTAGATAAAGATTTCAGTGACGAACTACTATCAGATCAATCATCACGACCTAGTGAGCCACCTTCTAGGAAGTCACCATCTGGTAAGCCTCCAGTACGTTCATTGCCTACGCCTATTCTTCGTAAACAAAGTAATATTTCTTCTCCGCCTCAAGTTAATAGACCAGATAGAGTAACTCGTAGTGGCCGACATGTTCATTGGCCCAGCAGATTTATCTATGAAGTTAGTAGCTAGTCATTTTAGCTACGCAGTTCTAATCGATTGCCTTCCATTATTATTAGCAATCTAGGGGGGAGCTAGATGTAGTGACCGCACTGCAAGCGAGCCTATATATTCCCTCTCGCAAAGTGGAACAGCCTACTTATTTTGTTTGTAGACATTCTGTCGCCCAACTTTCTTGCTTATCTACACCCCCATTTATAGTAAACTTGAACAAAGAGGACCAGTGTCCAACGAGAGAAAGTTTTGGGGTCATAAGTTCAAGTGTAGAGCGACATATTTTTATCAGCCACTTCGTTCATAGAATCGGTCAGCGAAGGTTGTTCCCTAAGCCGTATAATACTACTTTATAACTACAATATATACCATTGCCTACACTACAGCGATAGCTGGCTAAAAAGGCCGATACTTCATATATTTTTCGTATATTCTTCGGGAATCCACCGGACATTTATGTGTGGGATGTAGCAATGCAACCCACCAATTACTAGCGGATTCAGTGATACATTTATTCATTTACAAGGATTTTTATATATGCGGACCTATCCTGGAACTGACAGTTCAAGTTCCCTGGACCGACGCAAGGAGGGTTAGACTAGACAGAACAATTATTAGAGGTTAGTAGTATTTATTATTATTATTTACAAGACCTCTAAAATGTCTGACCTAGTTTCGAATGAGGTGTAACAGAAGTGTTAGACACCACCATCGATCCCAGAAAATACACACACAGCTTGCTACCGTCGGAAATTAGACACTAGTGTACAGTCAAAGCATGCAGCTTCTGTCAATACCCACAACACAGTGAACATAGCAGAGGTGGACATCTCAGGTCCAGATAAAAGACAACAAGGTATCACGTTTCATTACTGTCTGCATTTTGTAGCGACAAGGAAAAAAAACTTCACTTGCAAGCAACGGAAAGTGAACCTTTTTTTCAGAGGGCGGCACGCGGTTTGGGGCAAGTCTTCAATGCCTTTAAGAAAGACTAACACATTGAAGGGTGCGTGGTCAGTGAGACAAGTGGTTGTTAGCCTGGGGAAGGGGTGGTGAAGTGGGACTTCTGTATACAGTCGCTCCACCTATGCCATTTATGCAGCATCTCACTCACGTACAGTGAAACGTGTGCGTGCGGTTTGTTACTACCCGCTGTAACTCAGTCACTCTTATATGGCCTGCCAAATAATCAGATTTTTCGTTTAATTGGTCTTCCATTGCTGCCAGGATTGTAACACCTATTATTGTTATAGAGAATATATCACTCCTGTATTATTATTACACTGGCTTCCAGTTTTACCCAGCATCCTTTACAAGATACTTACATACGTTAATATGCCAGTTTATCACCGATATATTCATCAGAGCTGTTACAGACTTATCATACACCTCTTGGAACACAAGACTTCTGACCATAAAGCTTACTAACAGATCATGGGGAAACCATTTTTTGTTTTTGTTTTCTATTTTTGCTTCTACTGCCCCACAACCTTGGAAATAATTACCTGGATCCATTAATTAGCTTTCTCACTTTTTCTTGCATCATTCAAATCTGCTATGAAATTATTCTGTTTCTAGGACTCAACAACTTTCTATTATTTTTACATTTCTACTTGCTTTGCCTGTTCTCAGTGATGTTTCACTGCTTTTTGATGGATACCATGCATTTCAAATTTTGATGACGAACACAATGATGATGTCGAGGGCGCAACATTAAATGAGTAACAAATTGGTAGACATCTCCTCCATTTGAATAAAGAGTTGATTTATTATCTTTTCTCTCTTAATCTAATCATTCATTTGCGAATTCATATTAATATATTGATATGTTCAATCACAAGATATGTTGAAAAAGCAAAACAAAACACAAACAATGGGGGTGTAGATGGCAACAATTTACATCTCTTCAACACATGGTAAGCATATTAAAAGCTGTAAGAAATAACACAAAACGGGAGTTCATGAATTTACCAGAAAAAAGGTGTTTTTGAGTTGAATATTGCAGAAACATAACAATTTCATAACAACTAATATAAGTAGATATTCTTAATTGTATATTATATGCTATGCCTCTCCCCGGGTGTCAAGAAAGGACATCCACATACTCCTGTTTTCAGTGGCATATCCACCTGAGGAGGCAGGGGAAGGTAGCCCCAGTCAAATTTCATATACATAGAGCATAGGTTGTCTACAAAGAGTTACTATTGCAGAAGAATGCAAACTAAAAAATTGTAGGCTACTTATAGAGTCAGACATCGAATAGATTTGTTTCTGGTCTTTTTTCACTCAATTTGACCGGAAAATTCATAAAATTTGATTGGATGTTTTACTGACAACCCTGTTGAAGGCTGTAAACTCCAAACTGGTATCACATTATGACACCATCATATTGTGTCTTTCGTATTACCAGCTACTGCCTGTGCCACGGAATTGAATAACTAGGCTACCCTAGAATCAGCTTCTATTTGGGTGAGTTATCGCTTGCTTGATTAATTTCTGCACAACAAATCAGTCTGAGGCTAATCATATGCAGTATATTAAAAATCTAATATAACTTTACATAGCTAAAATCTGGGCCGGTTTGATAAAACTTGAAGGCACTGAGGCTCTCAAGTCCGAAATATTGTATAGCTTCCAGGGGCAATATGCCGGGCCCCGGGACCCCATGCAGGTAGGACAAAGTTTTCTTGTTGACAGGTCATAAACTGGATTCTCCACCTAAAGTGAAATCCTGACTAGACGCTTGACTTTCCCTACAATATATCAAGTTCACATTTTTAGTTGGAATATCCTGTCAACAATTTTAGCGGATGAAACTCAGGAATAAACCGTATAATTTGGGTATAGAAACATTCTTAACAGTACCATTACCATGGTTACAAGTGTTTGGGAACGGGCCATATTTGCAAAAAGTACCTAAACTGACCAAGCTGGGTCAGTGTGAAACTTGCCTCCCACTCGAAATCTTTGCCCCCACCCCCACATAAAAGTCTGGTAATGCCACTGCCTGTTTTTGAATTCCAAGACATCAAACATATTGTGATTAAGATAGATATGACATATAGTACCTCATCGATGATGCTCAAATCAAATATTAAATAGATCAATATAATTGGTAATGTCTTGTAGAATGTTTCAGTTTGATTGATATTATTTGCTTAGTTTATTAACACTTGCAACGTTTATAAATTCATGAAAACCTGGCAACTAACCAGATGCTTTATTGCAACAAGAAAGTAACATTTTAACCCTTCCTTAGCAGATGGACCAAATCTGTTTCTCTAATTTATATATAAACATCTGCCCTGGTGTATCATAGGACATCCACATACCCCTATTTTCGTTGTCATTCAAACATTAAAAATTAGGCTCATCTGAAGGTCTACAATATTTTTCATTCTAGGAATGGCTGAACTTCAGCTGTTTAATTTTTTTTTGGTGATTCAGCTGTCTTCACAGACCAGTGGCAAACCCATGTGAGGGCCAATTATGATACTGCAACTATCCCCCAACTATTCCCCTAATCAGTATCATCTTGAGGCAAATCGAGAAAAAATCATCCTCATATCACTTGAAGTTTGTTTCCCTTATCCTTTCCACTACACAATCCACGTAGCTGTGTAGGTAGAGATTCATGTGTAGGGGCAGGCGTTTGTGTATTTTCCGTCTCCTCTGTAAGTACATCCTCATCCTGTGTAGGTACATCATGCTCCTGTGTAGGTACATCATGCTCCTGTGTAGGTACATCCTCCTGTGTATGTACACCATGCTCCTGTGTAGGTACATTATGCTCCTTTGCAGGAACATCATGCTTCTGAGTAGGTACATCCTCCTGTGTAGGTACATCCTCCTCCTGTGTAGGTACATCCTCCTCCTGTGTAGGTACATCATGCTCCTTTGTATGTACATCATGCTCCTTTGTAGGTACATTATGCTCCTGTGTAGGTACACCATGCTTTATGTGTAGGTACATCCTCCTGTGTATGAACATCATGCTTCTGTGTAGGTACATTGATCTCGTTGGACGATTCACTGGGCGGAGTGGTAGGATGAGACCCCCAGCTGCTGGTACAAACCGCTACAAGCATTCCTTCGTTCCGATGGCTGTCACACATTTTAATAATACTTACACCAGATAGGCAGCGTTTCGTTAGGTTCATTGTGCAATATTCATAATTCGATTCTTTTGTTTGTTTATTTCATTCTTAATACACTAGGCTTTGTGCAATGTTTTTAGGGTCACCTTTTTAGGGTACTAGACTATAGTCTCTTTCTCTTATGCATATTATCATTATTATTTCTTTTATCTGTTTAGGAGCAGTATATTGCTTTATAGGTGCCTTTTAAAGTTTAATTGTTTTCAAAATTGAATTTTGATCCTTTCGTTTTGATCCGTTAGACTGTCGTATAGGTTTTTCAATTTTTTAGTTTTAGGTTTAAATTCCTATTAGTTTCGATTCTTATAGTTTGACCATTTTCGAGAGTTTTGATTCTTATTCCTTCAGTCAGTTGCAATTCTTATTTTTCTTAATAGTTTGACTTCTTATTATCCTATTAAATTAATATGTGCAATTCATAGTATGGTATCCTTTTAGTGTATTTTCATGCATACTATTTGTATTATTCTTATTCCATCTTATCATTGTATTGTCTTATTGCGAGCATTTAATTGCCCATTTTTGGTGCTTAATAAAGTTTATTTGAATTTGAATTTGAATTTGAATACATCCTCCTGTGTAGGTACATCATGCTTCTGTGTAGGTACATCCTCCTTTGTAGGAACATGATGCTTCTGTGTAGGTACATCATACTCCGGTGTAGGTACATCAGGCCCATGTGTAGGAACATGCCTCTATGTAGGTACAAACAGAATACATAAATGATTATGATATGTTTCAATCTTAAATATCCCAGAGATGTGAAATACCATCACATATAACATGAAATGTTTATATATATATATATATATATATATATATATATCATTATATATATATATATATATCATTATATATATATATATATATATATATATCATTATATATATATATATCATTATATATATATATATATATATATATATAAATCTACTCACTGTGAACAAATTGGAATTGAACACTTACCAATGGATTAATTGGCTAAATCTTGATAAATGCATTGATTGTGGAGCTGTCTCAAAGGGAAACAATTATGGCTTCTTGCTGGATCACTGGCTAGCTTTCTAAGATTTACACTGACAGTCATCTTAATTAACTGATATAATTAATTATAACAGCTTCCTCTTCCAATACCAGCTCAACAAAGTCATCAGAACTGCCGTCTTCTGTAGCATCACCTATTGAACCAGAGAGAATAACAATTCTATAAATCACCAAAAAGGGATTCCATAACCGTTAAAGTTGGCCCTATTAAAGTTTGTCCATCATACTTAAAGTTTTCAAAGGAACTTTTCCTGAGGTAAAAAAAACTTCAACTTTTACCGGACAATAGCATATTATAACAATGATTAGAGAAGTATATATCTCACTGAGGCAAAATATCTATTAGTGTGAAAGTACAATTGTTGGATGATTATTGAAATAGAAGCCAACATATGTCCTTCCAGCTTATTTAAGAACAATACTGGTGACCTTTGACAGAATATTATCTGCTGAAATTATTCCACTTATTTGCCAATGTGAGGTTGTAGATTTGTCTGCAGACTGTACCATTTGGAAGCAACTAAGCACTCCACTAAACAATCCATGTTGATGTGTAGGTAGAGATGTATGTCGGGGCAGGCTTTTGTGTAGTTACCGTCTCCTACGTAGGTAAATCCGTCTCCTGTGTAGGTATATTACATCCGTTTGTAGGTACATCGTGCTCCTGTGTAGGGACATCATGCTCCTGTGTAGGAACATCAGGCCCCTGTGTAGGTACATCAGACCCATATGTAGGAACAGCATGCCTTTATGTAGATACAAACAGAAATACATAAAAGTTAATGATATGTTTCAATCTTATATATTAGAGATGTGAAATATCAATATTGCATATTTATATCTTATATGTCATAAAACCAAGCACCCGGGGGATTGCACATACAGGTTTGATGGAAAGTATGGTTAGAGATAAATAAAAACTCTAGGCATGTATACAATTCATACTAAGTTTGGAATGAAAGTCAATGCCCGCCCCATGCACAAACACAACATGCACACATCCACAACAGAAACGAAATATAACGTACCATTTTGTCACTTTCTTGTCAATATAAAGTTATCCTAGAGGAGTTCTGGATTTACCACTTAAACCACTTTAGCCAGCCACGAAACCATCCATGTTGATGTGTGGTCTCCTGTAAAGCGGCCGAGTCCTGTGTAGGTTCATTTCGGCTCTGCATAGTCACTAATAAAACAGTGATATTTTGGTATTTAAATATTAAAACTATATTTGCTATAAGGAAAAAACCATTTGCTTTGATATATCAGGGTTAAAAAGTTGCTGGTAATTCCTGACATTAGTAAGCTGGATATTACATGAATCAGACACCTATAAAAAAAAAAGGAAATATGTTCTCTTTTACTATAAACGACATGTTTAAATGAATATATATTGGAAAAAGTTGTCTATCCATTTATTAATGACTAAAAGCTTTGACACCTCCATGTATGGATGCATCTACTGCATGATTGCTTATGGCAATACCAGTTAACATATGTCATATTATATAAACTATAACGAATGTGGTATGTAGATTGAAAAACTAACACAAGTTTATTGCTCCTAATGATGAGGCCTGGACATTAAAGGGATATGTGACTGTTATGAGGAAATGAAACATGCTCTACACTGTCAGTGAAAAACCACATCTTAATGTCTTGACTCAAGATATTGGTTTATTGGATGAACTTATTTTGACTAGTAAAATCCTCCATTCGTCCAGGCAATGGATCGCAGTAGGTGGTCTGTGGTGTCGTAACAGCAAATGTTTTTCATGTTCTACTTTTCTATTATAATATTTTATTTGATGTATTTGTGAGACCTGGTACATTTGGACTGTTTGCTAGCTATCAAGGTTCTCTGTATTTAGAATGTCATTAAAATGCAACGTTTTGTAGACATATTGTATTCCTCTGTGAACAGGGGAGTCGAATATTATAAATAAAAAAAAAATAAAAACATTTTCAGCTGAATTGCTGTGATGACATCATTCAGCTGTTGCCAGATGCATTCACAAAATACCACCAAATTTAAAGATTTTCCATCTTCGCCATACAAGATGCTATAAAGGTTTTGACCTATAAATTGCCAGCATTGTCTGTAAGGAATCAACTTTAGCCACCTGAATACCCCTTGAATGTCACAGTGAATACAAATTATTTGCATTCATGTATTATTAAATGAATTATCAACCTGAATGAAGTCATCAATATCAATCCAGTCAATAGTTATCATTACCTTGTCTCTCCACATACTGCTGAAGATCTTTTCGGCCTGCCTTGTCCAAAGCTGTAGCAAGCACGCTGCAGGTGGCCCCAGCACCATTCCTTTTTCTCCAGAGACGAAGCATAAAGTATTTTGCGTCTTGATGACACCGACGATTATCTTCCTTTAAATTATCAAGATCAGCATCGCTAATATTCAAATACCTGGCAAGGCTTTGCCACTCTGAACACAGTTTTTCTGCCAAATACTACAAGAAAGATGAATTGAAATTAAATCTGCTTCATTTACATTCAAAACATAAATATCTTAAACTAAGGACAACTTATAGAATAGCTGTGGATGGAAGAGACCTCGATGAATTGGAACACTAGGTTGTGGTCTAGTTGAAACAACTTAATTGATGTGGCACTAGAACATCAGCTGAGGGGTTAACTCCAGGAACAAAGCATAAAGTATTTTGTGTTTACGATATTCCAGGTATTATTTTCTTTTATATTATAAAGATTGAATTCGCTAATGTTCAACTCCCTGGCAAGCATTTGCACACTCTCCAGTCAGTTTTGGTGCCAACTCCTACAACAAAGATGAAATGGTCGGAAGATAGCTCAATGATTTTGTAAACTAATGGCTTGTGGTCTAGTTGAAACAACTAACTTGATGTGACAATAGAACATCAGAGGGGCTTGTATTGTAATATTTATACAGAAAGAAGATGCTTCATTGTCCAAGAACTAAAAAATCTACCCTAAATAACTGCCTATCTTCTTCCTGCCACACAAATACATAACATAATGCTATGTCCACTTGGAACAGTACTATATCTGTACAATCCTTACAAATTTACTTATAAAAAGCCTAACCAAGGCTGCTGAACAAATTTCAGAACCCACCAGACCTCTGGGAGAATGACCACAAATAAGTTAATTTATTACAGTCATTGGTATATGACATATTAGGTAGAAGAGCCATGGGATGCAGGATGAGGCATGACAGCTAGCAGGACACTTTGCTGATCACAGACACCCTGCAGGACCCCTCCAAACAAACACAACAATTTTGTCGCCTATCCCTGGATCATTGTTGTAGAATCTTGACAAACATCATTAGGATAATAAATACCTCTAAAATGTAATCAGGTACTGTACTGTCTGCAATTTCATCTGTGGACTGATTCCCCTGTGGAAAGAGAACATACATTACCATTAAACTTACCAGAAAGATACATTGCTCCAAACTAGTATTTTCGAAGGCTGCAAAATACACTAATTTATCTTACACATACTATTATAGCTAAATTCAATCTCCATATTTTTGGTGTAAGGATGAAACCATAGCATTAGAGAAGAATTGCAAGAAGTGGGAGAAAAAGGAGGTATTACTAAACGGGTAGAAACTCACGCATAGAGAAAATAATCTACTCTTGTAAATCAATTCCTGTTATTCAGTAATTACTTTCTCCATTTCTCCATTCTCACACCCTTGCAAAATATTGTAGTATTGTAAAATATGTTTTTACTTTTATTTTGCTAATGGAAATGCAAAGAATGCTCAGTATCTTGCGTAGCTTGTCATCATGAATAAGGAATCACATATTTCTTTGTTATACTTGACATTCTCTATGCTTGCATCATAGTAAAAGTAATAAGTTTTATAGACCTTATGTTCCTCCATTTCATTTCATGGCTGGACCACAGTTTGCCTCTTACTCTACATTTTATATTTGTTAGAAAATAAAGAAGTCTGTATAAGTTTTTGGAAACTATATGTTAAGAGGTGTTCAGGTTTATGAATATGTTTGTTCTCTACGGTAGGTTAAAGCCACATGCAGAGGTTACAATATCACCAAGTAACATAAACAGCAGAAACGGGACAAACATTATGGAGAGATTGATTTTATGCCAGACCTATTTTGCATTGTTTTGTGGCATCTACAAGCCTGAACAAAAAATGAATTCACTACAGCAAGTTGATGATCATAAATCTTGATGTTGATCGCACATCTGCGGCCAAAACCTGGTCATAAAATCAAAATATTTCCTGACTAACCATAAAATTGACTGACAAAATTAGCAGTGTTGGCACCCAAACATGTCTTCAACAGTTGTGAGGTATATTATGCAACGTATTACAATCATGTAACCACCCTAACATTGTTTTGTTAAAGTGATGTCAGGTATAATGGTTCACTATAATATTACAACATGCAGCTCATGCTAATCATTAGGATATGATCCCTCAAGTGGATAATTTCTGCCTTCTCAGATGATGCAGTGCTGAATAAAACAGTAGCTAAACCACTTAGTTTATGGAAATGTGAGCCAAGAGCATGTAAGCTTAACAGCTTGATGATTACACCACTGATATATCCTTTTTTATTTCTTCATAACAAAACCCATTAAATCAGTAATACAAATATCAAAATTTCCATTCCAAAACAACAAACCTCCAGTTCTATTTCAAAATTAATAGGGTAATGTTCCCCCTGTTGTGCTAAAAATTTGCAGAATGAGTCCATATTTTTACTCCTTTGAAGTACAAATGGCACTAAGCGTTCTTCAGACAATGCTATAGACCGCCAAGGTATCTCCTAAAGAAGAAAGAAAATAATAACTGCATTTTGTGAGGTTAAACCAAGCAGATGAATTGCTAAAAAACTGGGTGGAGTGCTTCCAATGCAGATGAATATATCAAAGAAATATTTCGGTCACAGTATTTTAGAGCAAGTAAACATGATACAACACATCTCCTACCCGAGCTGACAGTGTACAGTATGTACATAACTTAGTACAATTGTGTATATTCCACAATATTACACCATGCTAGCCAGAGTGCTCATATGTCTTTATGAGTTAAAGGTTAGCCCTCGCTTGGTTTACAAAAATAACAATTTTCATGGTATCATGTGATATACGAGGGTAATGAGCCATGGCTCAATCATATATCTAGATAAATCCTTAATTAATTGATTCGGAAGGACTGTCTTGAATGCACTGGAGAAATCGAGGAACAACACAATTGATATAGTGGTTTCCTTGTTATTAAAATTCGACACAATTTCATGGATTATTAAAAGCACAGCGTCGATACAGGATACACCTTTTTTTTGTAAGCAAATTGACATTCCCAATCTGATCTATGTATACTCTTCATTAACTGTGGCAACGAGAGCTTATCCTATTAAATGCAATACTTGCTTAGTCAATTAGTCTGAAATCATTTACATGTTTGGGGTTCTTCACTTTGGGAACAGGGGATGTTAATGCTGTTTCCACAAACTAGGAATTTCACTATTTAGAATCCTTTCCTGACATAAAGATGCGTAAAGAGGGCTAACTCATTAGAACAGCATTTAAATACCCATCAGGGAATCTTGTCTGATCCACATGCAACACCGCTCTTAACGTTTTTACTGGATTGGCGAGATACCAGATTAACACCTAATTTAGGAAAACCATCCTTTAAATCGGGTAAACATAGTGGGATGTCTTTACTTACAGAATCATGAATCGTCCAAAATGTTCAGTCAATTCACTCCCTAGCTCTTTATCAATGCGCACTTTAACTAATGAAGAAGCTGCAGCTTTGGTTACTTTTGTAGATCAAGTGATACCCGGAAAAGTGTGCTTTTTTTCTGGGCATAAATCAAGCGAGAGCTAACCCGGTTGAACTTGTCATGGTAAATGAAGGTAACATGACACTTTTGTAGCGCCTGCATTGCACTCACATTTAATAATATTTTATGCTATCTAGTCAACATTAAATTACTCTGTTAAATCTAACCAATTGTGAACTGAAATATGCAAACTACAAAATTTACCTCTTTTCCTTGCTCTGTATACCAGGTATTGCCTGGCTTAGTGCCATTAAATGATATAGTTAATGGCTGTTTTCCTTCTTTCATAAATTGTAATTGCAGGCTTCGTTCAGGTTTGATGTCTGGATTCAATTTTAGTATCTGAAATGGAAATAATATACAAGATGTTATTCTCAATAAGACGAACAATTTATGTCAATTTTACTCATCAATTCATATGTTAATCCACAAAAAGGTGCATTTATAATGAAAAAAAAATCTTACTTTTTGTTAAATATATTTTCGCGGTATACTATTTTAGAATGAATGATGCATCACAACACACCATTTAATAATGATTTACATTTGGTTCACCGCGTTCAGGAATATCTTCGTAATATCCAACTTCTACTTTGGCAGTTTGCTTATTTCGTAGTATCTTTTTCGCGGCAAATACCACAAGATTCTTAGCTTCAACTTCAGTGTCATCAATTTTAACCTTCAACCAGCAAAAGCCACGTAGCCTCACTGTACACTTCGAAGGATGAAAGATGTAAGGGCTGAGCGGTCTCTCTTCCCAACAGGGTCTTTGGCCTGTCAAGTTTACAAAAAAGGAATTTCAATCAGATAAAGGAAATCACTAAGAGTGATGATTTTAATATTTTACTATAAATTTCCAGTCCATCAACTAATTGTGCATGGTATTTCATAAATATTAATTAATCAAAATGCAAGCTGTCAATTTGATCTCATTGCTCAGAAGTTGCTTTCCATCTTCCAGTATGTTCACTATGAATTAATTTACTTTTAATGCAAAACTTCAGATCATTAAATCTTTTACTATAGGCTACTAGAAATTGCACCAGTCCGTAAACTAGATTTGCAAGCCTTCCCAGAATCAGGCAAAATGCACAAGAATCCTCTGCAGGACCCATAAAAGCTAGTTAGCAATGTCTTGTTATATAAGTCCACACAAAAGTGACAAGAGTTTCATCAACTCCGATTAGATTGCTAGACTCTCCTAAACCAATCACACAAGACACCACATACTAAGAATCTCTGCTTGTTCCATACAGCTGGTGAACCAAGCCATGTTATTGGTCCAGAGAAAAAAAAAGTTCAATGCATTGCTTCATCAAGTAAAAAATTACAATCATCAGTTAATCTGTTGCAGTAGTCTTGAAGTGCACTGCCTTATGAAGAGTTGTCAGAAAGCTGCCTCTTTCATTTTAATGCATGACTAATTCAGTGTGTTGCAGCCATGTCATTGGGTCACAGCCAGACCACTTTCATTAATATCAACTTTGTTCTTGAATAACTAAAAACCATATAAAACCAACTGTGATCTCCTTCTATAATGTCTTCAACTGCAAGATAATACTTAACTACTTATATCTCCGAATCCTATTCACCAAAGTTTTGCAGTTATTATACGCACCCTTGACTAAACAGTTCTGTTGTAAATTATTTGTCAAAAGTTCTGGATGTTTACTGGGGGTTACTTTTTTTCTAAATGAATATTATTTGTTTTAGCTTCTTTGATGAAAGGCGAGCAGTGTGGTATAGAAAATAAACTTTCACTGTTGCAGTGTATGCTACAACTTTTCCATTCCACAATGCATTCAACACGATAGGTGGCAGCTATTGGTGAGGAGTAAAGTGAGATATTGTATGTGATATATCATGTGAAGTCAAATAAAGTACAATAATGTGTGTAACTAACCAATATAAAGTAAGATAAAGTGAGATATACCTTCTTCATGGTGACTGACATAAACCTTGGCTTTAGCTTTTTCCTCATTAATAAAAGTCAGACAATGAGGTAAGGTCAATGAAACTTCACGTTTTAACTGCAAACCATTCGGCAGAAGCTCCAATACCACTGATGAATTACTTGAAAAGGATATGGCTGGCTCATTTAAAAGACTTGGTGGAATGATTTTTACTTGGATATTGAGTTCCTCTGTGACTGCGTTTGGTGGAAAAACCAGTTTAATACCCGTGTTTGGAATCTGTAATAATCCTCCCTTTCCAGATATGGAAGATGTTATTTCCATGGTGTCTGGTGGCTTCCAGTCTGAGGGGAAAATAGTTCAATTGTTACCTGTCAGTAGAATCTGTTTACATTTAATCAATATTCCAGTAATTGATGCTCATTGTGTAACAAAGTTACTGGAAATTATGAATCTTTTCAAAAGCATATCCTACTAGCAGTTTTATTTAATTTTGAACTTGGTGTTATTTAATGAATTTAATGCATGTTGCAGTAAACTGTTCTTGCATTACAAGACAAATTACTTATGACAATTTGATCATCAACATGATGCTTATTATGCTCATAAAAGCTTAGCTCACCAGTGACTGTTAAGTACTTTTAGAAGTCATCTTGCAAACACTCCCAAATGTGACGTAGCAATTAATACTCCTTTTCTCTCTCAGTATTATGAAAACAGGCCACTCTAACAATAAGGAACAAATGTAATGTTTCAACAAGTAAAATACCTCCAATCAGGTACTTCTCATTCAGCTTTGATTCATATCAGGAGAATGCTTGTTTGGACGAAAAAATATTGTTTTTCCAAAATATTCTTCATATATTTACAAGGATTGAGAATTGTCTTGTTCACCTCAAAAGTTGTTCAGGACATAGTAAAATGAAAGTTGGCATGGTGACCAACTTTAAATTTTTTACCATGCAAGGTATGTACCCACCTTCTTCTTCTTCTTCTTCTTCTTCTTCTTCTTCTTCTGTCAGTATTCTACTTCTGCTCTGAAATAGCCAGCGATAAGGCCTGGTACCTGGAAGTATCATCTGTTTACATTTAATCCATACTCTAGAGAGTGATGTTCATTATTTAACAAATTTACTTTAAATTATGCATCATTTCAAAAGCATAACCTACAGTACTAGCAGTTTTATTTAATTTTTAACTTGGTAAAATTTGTTAGCAGCCCAGTTAGTCAAGTCCTGGTGGCAATTAATCTTAATTTTTTTAAAACATACAAATGATTTATCCCCTGAGGAAATAACTTTCCAGCACATACATGAATTAATACATGATGAGTACATTGACAATAAATAACTGAAATGTATCACATTTCAAGGAAAAAAGAACATTTCAATGGCAAGTTATGCTTTATAAGAACCTTTGCCATGATGACATCATATCCTGTTGTAAGGACTCATTATCTTACCATTTTCCCATAAATATTCTTCATATATTTGCAAGGGTTAAGTTATGTCTACATCATGTTCACCTCATGAGTTGTACATACTAACCTAGTGAAATGAAAGTTGAAGTGTATGCCAACTTTCATTTAAAACCATAGGATGTATTTACCCACCTTTTACTTGCTTAAGGAATGTTGATGAAAGTCTGTAAAGGAATGACTCGCTTCCTTCACCTACCAAAAAATATTATAGTAAAATATGCATTAATTTCCAACATAGTAAATAGAAACATAATTAGTCTTGTTTCAAGCTTAATGTCTCGTTTTGCATTGATTTTTCCCAAGCTAAAAGGAGAGTAGGGACATCCAAACCCAGGTCAGGACTTAATTGTCCCTGGGCCCCAAAGACTTTCAAATTTGACATAACAATTTATACTTCTTTTCTCTTTCAGTGGTACTAAAGTAGGCCATATTAACAATTATGAACAAACGTAATGTTTCGGAAAGTAAAATATCCCCGCTCAGGTACTTCTCATTCAGCTTTGATTCATATCAGAAGAATGCTGGTTTGGAAAAAAAAACATATTCTTTTACCGTAAATATTCTTCATATAGTTACTTGGGTTGAGAAATGTCTGTATCTTGTACACATCATGAGGTGTACAGAACATAATGAAAGTTGGCGTGTAGGTCAATAGAAACAAAAGAAGGTATGTTCTCACCTTCTTCTTCTACTGTCGTTGTTTGTTTAAGGTGGGCTGATGAAGGCATGTGAATGGATGGATATCTTCCTTTACCTACAAAGACATATAATAATAAAATATGCATTAATTTCCAAAGTACTCAATAGAAACATCATAAGAATTGTTTCAAACTTAATCTTGTTGTGCATTGAATTTGTCCAAAGCTGGTGTACTTAACTCTGAAAGGAACGTAGTGACATAAAGACCCAGTTGAGGCCCAGGACAATTAAGTCACTGGGCCTGATTCTTTTGAGACGTCAAACAAAATTTCCAGTGATTGATGTTCATTGTTAGATAAAGTTACTGAAAATGATCCATCTTTGCAAAAGCATATGCTACTAGCAGTTTTATTTTATTTTAAACTTGATGAAATTTTATGAATGCATCTGTAACAGCCCAGTTAGAAAACCCCTCATGAGGTGTACAGAACATAATGAAATGAAAGTTGGTGTACAGGCCAACTTTAATTTGAAACCATAGAAGGTTACATGAACTAATACATGCAGAAACATTGACGATTAAATACCCGAAATGTATCACATGTCAAGGAAATAAAAATAAACATTATAATTGGAAGTTACCCCTTTAAAGAACCACTGTCATGATGACATTACATCCTGTTGTAAGGGCTCATCGTCATCGCATCACGAGGATTAGTTCACATTCAAACATCATTTTATTAAGGGCAGTTATAATATTGAGAAAGGAAGGGAAGGGGTAGGAGCAGGCTTCCTGCTATTGTGCAGGCATTGACGTCCATGCATGTTGACAACCTTTATGCTTTCATGGTTTTATTGTTGCAGTAAACTATATTTGTATTACAAGACAAATGACATATGAAAATTTGATCATACATGCTACTAACTATGCTCATAAAAGCTCAGCTCACCAGTGATATGATATGAAGATTTCTTCTATGAAAAGGAAGCCATGGCTTGATCCATCCATCCCATGCATGCTGGGGTCCCATGAAAGACATCAGGCCCCATGTTTGTAGCCCCACCTGACCCACCCTGTCGTCAGACATAGTACCTGAAGTATCATCTGTTTACATTTTAAACTATATTCCAGTGATTGATGTTCATTGTTTAACAAATTTACTGGAAAATGGCATATGTCAATCGATCATCAACATGATGCTGACTATGCTCATTAAAGCTTGGCTCGCCTGTGATTATACGCATGCATGTTGACAACCTAAATGCTTTCATGGTTTAAATGTTGCAGTAAACTGTTTTTGCATTACAAGACAAATGATATATGAAAATTTGATCATCAACATGATGCTTTTAATGCTCATAAAAGCTTAGCTCACCTGTGATTTTAATTACTACTTTTAGAAATCATCTTGCAAAGACACTCAAATTTGACATAACAATTAATACTCCTTTTCTCGTTCAGTACTATGAATACAGGCCACCTTTACAACAAGGTACAAAAGTAATGTTTCAGCAAGCAGAATACCACCACTCAGGTACTCCTCATTCAGTTTTGATTCATGTCAGAAGAATGCTTGTTTGGACGAAAAAACATTGTTTTTCCATAATATTCTTCATATATTTACTTGGGTTGAGAAATGTCTATATCTTGTTCACCTCATGAGTTGTACAGGACATCATGAATTGAAGGTTGGCGTGCTGGCCAACTTTCAGTTTAAACCATAGAAAGTATGTACTCACCTTCTTCTTCTTTTACTGTCAATTTGCTACTTCTTCTCTGAAATACCGAGCGATAAGGCCCGGTACTTAATAGTGCCATAGTTTTGTACCTGGTAACTGAAAGTAGCAATATTCCAGTGATTGATGTTCATTGTTTAACAATTTTACTGGAATGATTCAAGTAATAATTTACATTCAACCATCAGTATTTCTTGGGTTAGTAATAATATTGAGAAAGAATGTGATAGGAGCAGGACTGCTGCCATATTGGAGGCGCTGACTTTCAAGCATGTTGACAACCTTTATGCTTTCATGGTTTTAATCCTGCAGTAAACTGTTTTTGTATTACAAGACAAATGACAATTTGATCAATCAACATGCTGCTAACTTTGCTCATGAAAACTAAGCTCACCTGTGATTTTTAATTACTACTTTTAGGAATCATCTTGCAAAGACTCTCAAATTTGACATAACAGTTAATACTCCTTTTCTCTCTCAGTACTATGAAAACAGGCAAATTTACAACAAGGTACAAAAGTAATGCTTCAGCAAGCAAAATACCCCCCAATCAGGTTTTCTCATTCAGTAATTCAGCTTATTTATGTCAGAAGAATGCTTGTTTGGACGAAAAAACATTGTTTTTCCATAAATATTTTTCATATATTTACAAGGGTTGAGAAATTTCAATAAACTTGTTCACCTCATGAGGTGTACATACTGACCTAGTGAAATGAAAGTTGGAGTGTATGCCAACTTTAATTTAGAACCATAGAAGGCATGTACCCACCTTCTCCTTCCATTGTCAGTTGTTGCTTAAAGTGCGCTGATGAAGGGCTGGCAATGGATGAATAGCTTCCTTTACCTACAAAGAATTATCATAGTAAAATATGCATTAATTTCCAAAGTACTAAAAGAGAAACATTATTAGAATTGTATCAAGCTTAAAATCTCATTTTGCATTGAATTTGTCCTGAGCTGGTGTACTTACCTCTGAAAGCTAAGTAGGCGGCAACTTAATGAATGCATCTGTTAGCACCCCAGTTTGTGAAGTCATGATGGCAATTTAGCTGATTTTACTTCAAAAGATACAAATGATTTATCCCTTGAGGAAATAACTTTCCTGCACCTAGATGAACTAATACATGCAGAAGCATTGACAATTAAATAACCGAAATGTATCACATTTCAAGGGAATAAAAATAACCATTAGAATTGGAAGTTACCCCTTTAAAGAACCATTGTCATGATGACATCACATCCTGTTGTAAGGACTCATCGTCATCGTACCACTAGGATTGGGTCACATTCACACATCACTATATTTAGGGTACGTACTTATATTGAGAAAGGGATAGGGGTAGGATTGCTGCTATTGTGCAGGCATTGACTTCCATGCATGTTGACAACCTTTATGCTTTCATGGTTTTAATGTTGCAGTAAACTATTTTTGTATTACAAGACAAATGACATATGAAAGTTTGATCATATACATGCTACTAACTATGCTCATAAAAGCTCAGCTCACCAGTGATTTTTAATTACTACTTTTAGAAATAATCTTGCAAACACTCCCAAATGTGACGTAGCAATTAATACTCCTTTTTCTCGTTCAGTACTATAAACAGGCCACTTTAACAATAGGGAACAAACTAGTGTTTCAGCAAGCAGAATACCACCACTCGGGTATTTCTCATTCAGCTTTGATTCATGTCAGAAGAATGCTTGTTTGGACCAAAAACAGTGTTTTTCCATAATGTTGAGGAATGCCAATATCATGTACACCTCATGAAGTGTGCAGGAAATAGTGAAATAAAAGTTGGAGTGCACACCAACTTTCATTTAAATACAAAAAAGGTATATACCCACCTTCTTCTTCTCCTACTGTCAGTTGTTGCTTTTGGAATGTTGATGAAGATCTGTTAATGGATGACTTTCTTCGTTCACCTACAGAGAAACATAATTGTACAATATGCATTTATTTCCAAAGCAGTAAGCAGAAATATACTTAGACTTGTTTCAAGCTGAAAGTCTCCATTTGTGTTGAATTTGTCCCAAGCTTAAAGGAAAGTAGGGACATCCAGACTCAGGTCAGGCTCGGGGACAATTAAGTCACTGGGCCCCATTATTTTAAGTCAGTTATTTTAAGACGTCATACATTCATGGTACATTTATAGCATATATGAAGAGTTCTTCTGGGGAAAGGAAGCCATAGCTTAATCCATCCCTACCTATGCATACTGGTGTCCATTATTGACATCAGGCCCCATGGCTGTAGCCCCACCCTGTTGTCAGGCCTGGTACCTGAATATATTACCTGTTTATATTTTAAAGGTATAATCCAGCGATTGATCTTCATTGTTTAACAAAGTTACTGGAAATTCTTCATCTTCAGCTCAAAAGCATATCCTATGTACATATATTAGCAGTTTTGTGTCACGGAGGTACAATATTTTTTCCAAATTTGGTGGAATTCCATAATACATAGCCTGTTAACTCCCCAGTTCATGAAGTCATTATGGCAGTTGAGCTGAAAATGTGTTTATTTTTCAAAATACAAACAAAGTTTCAGATCCATCACATTTTTATTTTGTGATATATGGGGTATCAATTGTCCGAATGAGACATCAACATAAAGAGACACATACACACCATTATTGCAAAGCTTATGACCTTCAATGAAACCAATAACACATTTTAAACTAAATGGCCTGATTTAAGGCACTCTCCAAAACGATTGCTCTGTGATATCAGTTTCTATTTATAACATGATTTTCACCCTCATCAGGTTTCCTGATAGCATAGGATTTTCTGAGATTGTTACTGCACAAACAAGTATGATGTTAACATATTAAGCACAGTGTCACTTAAATCTTTCTTTTTTGGAATCCTACAAGTAACCACCCATCAATTATCCATTGCTTATACTTACTTCTTCCTGTTAAGATATTAAGTGCCCCAAGGTTGTCACATAATTCATCAGTGAGAGCAGATTGTATAATCCCTTTATTCTCTAGTTCCACTAACAGGTCCTTGGAGTGTGATGCGCTGTTAACGATGGCCTTTACATGTTTCAGAGGAAACATGAAGAAGTTTGCAAGATTTTCGCTGTCACTTCTTGTCATCTCTGCAAATACCTTTTGTAGGCTTTCATGCAATAGAGTCAAGACATCTGGAGGCTGCAGAAAAAATATTCATATCTCATTTTAATTTATGTCATCAATGACTTTTTCAAAAGATTTAAATCCTTTCAAGAAAATAAACCAGAACAAGTAAACATCTAATGTTTTCGTTGCCCAAACATATTCATAGAGTGGTAAGCCATACATGTTAATATTCATGAACTTGTGCATACCAAAATCAAGAGAGATTATCTATTGACTAATGCTGCAACTTTTAAAGGAATGTACCAGGAATCAGTTATCATGTTGACAAAGTGTATTTAGTGATATAGTATAACCAGAAAGCCAGATGGCTTTGTGATTCCTTGCCAACAATGTGCTCAAAATTCAAAATAACTATCTGACTTATGTAGAATTTATAAGTGAGTTAAATTTGTTAAAGAATTAAGTGAGAACCAGAATAGATCAGACATTTCCACTTCTTATTTGTAGCACTTCCTTGTAGGCATCAACCATTTAATCCACTGGTAAGGATTTTAAATTATATTATTTCTATTCCAAATGTTTCAGTATCTAGAAAAAACAGTCTTCCTATGTGAAATATATGTAGATGTATGAATAACGTGCATTTTCTTTTACCAATTTTGATATAATTTTTAATAATTGTTATTAATGTATGAGAGTATCTAAAATATCTAGTATAATATCTAGTATAAATCACAGAGGAAATGGCCAATTTTGAGGCCATTTGAGATAACCTGTTGATCCCCGATCCACTTTGTTTTTGGCACCATTTGAGATAACCTGTTGACCCCTTGAAGCTTAGAGGGTGATTATTGAGAAGAGCAGTTGAGTGCACATTTAAAGCAACACTCTGAAGCAGGTTTCATTTCCTGGATGATTGTGTGTTTCGTTGAAGTCATATAGAGCCCCTTCACGAAACTAAACTGAACTTGACTAAAGTATGTTCACCAAAAGAAAATCATTGTAGCATTAGAGAATTCACAGATTAATTGTAGCTTTAATATTGTAGGTATAATGTTGAAAGGTTTTCAGACTTTGACACCTGTTGACCTCATGTGACCTTTGACCTCTACCAATTTCCATAGGGTTCTTGCACTCACCAAGCTGAATCTACCTACCAAGTATGACATTGATTCAACCTGTGTCTGTTGAGATATTATGTTTACAACTGTTTTTGACGATTTCCCATTAAACCGCACCCACAATGAATATTAATAAGGCAAAATTATCGTTGAAGAGAACATGAACTTATATATAGTTACATCACAATACCAACTACAAATTAAGTCACACATACGGTTATAGAGATATAGACATTTTACGAATTTTATGGTAAGTCACGCCCACTCATTAATATTCATGAGATGAAAACCACACACTATAAGGCACATCTACTCATGATAGGGCATCTATCTACCACATATGACATTTATTAAACTTTTATTTGTTGAAAAATTTAGTTCACAAGCCGTTTTCGACCAATTCCCATTAAGCCCCATTCATTCGTGAACCTTAAGAAGGTAAACATTGTTGTTGCAAAGAACATGTATTTAAGTACTGTGTAGTTACATCACGCTACTATGAATGGACTAAATCCGACATATGGTCGGAGAGATATTGACATTTTACCAACTTTATGGTTAGCCCCACCCACTCATTAATATTCAAGAGATGGGAACACAACACAATAGGGTCATTCCATGTCAAATCACGGATGGCTGTTGCTAGGGATGCACCGGATATCCGGTCCGGCCGGAATATCCGGCCGGATAGTGAGCAATTATCCTGTTCCGGTTCCGGCCGGATATTTTTCTAAATCCGGCCGGATCTTTTTCAAAATCTGGCCTGAATTATTCCTTAAAAAGGTGTTGGTATTAACTTAAATCAATGTAAACTATTTCCAAAAATTAATAAAAACATTCAAAGTAAGGAAAAATTAGGTTTAACATGTTTAATTTAATTTTCTCAATGGTCTGACCCACTGTTTCTAAAGATCAACCAAAACAATACAACTACTGTAATAATATGAAGCTATATACAAAAAAAGCAGTTTGCAGTGAAATCATTTCTTGCAGCCTTCATCAGTTTAATATTGTGCAGTTAAAATAGACCATTCATATACTTATCAGTCAAAATACTGTTCCATTGAATCTTTACTTTCCCATTATTGTTGGCATTCATGTTTTCTCTGAATTTTTATGTGTGAAACAATCTCTTAAATGGTTTTAAAACAAACTTCATAGGTAGTATGCAGTATTTTTCCAGCAAACAAATTTACATACTGTATCAAGCTTGTCAACAATTATATTGTAGTTATTTTATTAAAGAATGTAGATTAAACCACTTCAAGTCATATTTAATCTCATAAATGGGGTCTTAATTTCACCTTCTTTATAATATGCGTATACCTCACCTAAGATTTGTTCCTTGTTTCATACTTCGACCTCTTATTAATGATTTTCTTTTGGATTATGAAAAAATCCGGTTCCGGCCGGATTTCATGTACTATCCGGCAAAATCCGGTTCCGGCTGGATCCAAAAATTTGGATCCGGTGCATCCCTAGCTGTTGCTGCACCCTCTCCAAATAATCCCAAATTTTTTGTATGATTGGACCACCATGAAATAAGCATATTCTGAAAATTTCAGTTGCATTGCTTTACAATTGGCCGACTTATCACACTTTGAAATTCCGCAATTTGTCGCCACCGTGGCATTTTGGCATTTTCTTGACTTTTGAGGTCTTATTTCTCAGCAATGAAACATCCTACTACCTTTCTATTACATATGCCTGTAGAGTCTATCCCATAGAACAGGAATTAGACTACAAAAATATTGTCTTGTGGAGTTAGGTCAACTTAAAAGTCAAAATATTCAATTTTTGTACTTTTCACTAAAAAATGTGCTATTTTTAGTGATGAGTTGCTCCTAAACCATTGCTTCAGGGTACTTGATTCTTTCAGAGATTATTATGTCTAGTACAAACAATACAAAATAATGATTACACTGCTTTCCTATAATGTATTTGCAAGTTGTGCAACTCTAAAGTTGCTATTTCATGCTGCGATCCATCATGAGGTAGGGGTTTTGATGCCAATTTTTTTACCAAAGTAACCATGTTAGAGCTGTCAGGGTTATATACTTTAATTATAAGTGTGAGGGAAGGTGGCGAAATCCATATTCATGAACTCTCCCCTTAGCAACTAGTTTGACCTGTGACCCGACAATTTGCCTGTATCTACGCGCGTAGCACAGTGGACTGTATTGTTTATCTGTACTGTCACTCACTAGAACAGTGGCTTGTATTGTTTTGGTGTACAGCATCCCTTCCGTTCTGGTGACATCCCTATGTTCCGACGTCTCTATGTTCCGACGTCTCTATGTTCCGACAAATTGTTTGGACTCTTTTTTTTGACCAACATTTTTTCGGACCCAATTTGTTTTTGGAGATTCAATCTTTTTGGTCCCCCATTTTTCAGACCAAACTTTTTGGGGGGACTTAATTTTTTTGGCCCCAAATTTTTTGAGACCCAATTGTTTTTTTTTGGGGGGGGGGAATACATTTTTTGGGACCAACATTTTTCTGACCTACCTTTTTGGGGGACACAATTTTTTGGACGCACCAAATTTTTTTCAGGAATAAAAGGGCCCAAAGTTTGTTATGACCCAAATACTGCTTGTGACCGAAAATTGCTTGTGACCCGAAATTTAATTGTTTGCACTCAAATTTTTTGGGACCAAATAAGTTTGGTCAAAAAAAAATTTGGTCCGAAAAAAGTTGGTCCGAAAACATGTTGGTGTCAAAAAATTTGGTCATAAAAATATATTGGTCTAAAATAATTTTGGGTAAAAAAAATTGTCGGAACATAGAGACGTCGGAACATAGAGATGTCGGAACATAGAGACGTCGGAACATAGAGACGTCGGAACATAGAGATGTAACCGTCAAGCTATCGTGAGCGTTGTTTCTGCACACACAGCAATCAACCATTTCTACATATATCTATTTTAAAGTTTTATCTATCGCATTCGGGATGTGAGAAGCTGTAAAGGTAAATATAAACATTCACTTTGATCACCCAATATCAATTTTAAGTTAAGAAGTGGTTCATTCATGTGAAATATAGCCAAATTGTGGTCCTCACGTGTGCTTGTTAGTCAAGTATTGGCAACGTTACTTTCCTTGTTGCATACTCACTGTGTAATAGTCCTGTAGGCTAATCGTAAACGATCGCTTACGAAGAGTGTACGTATTATGTCTAATTATACTTAAATGATTGTTTTCTAAATTACACTCAATTTATTTAGTACATGCTGCAAATGTTGAGTTTATAATACCGTATTTACGCTATTTCTTGTAGCCTAGGTCTAAAGTATATACAGTGTGAGCCTGTTTGTAAATGCCTTACACTGTGTATGTGGTAATAACGTGCTAGGTCGTTGTGTAAGAGCGCCACCTATTAAGATGGCGGCCCCCATGTATCGTTAGATTTATGTACATTATATATTATATTCAAGATGGCTGCGCCCATGTACCGTTAAGTGTATTGGTTCACCATATACATATTGTGCTGAATATTGTATCCTAATTAATGCAACGATGTCATAGTATGTCCTATATGAATATCTCGGAGGTTATTTAGCTGCATTTTTCAGTTAAGGTTAGTATGCCGTACCTCAAAGTAAATTAGCTTGCAGTTTATGGTCATGAGTTTTAGTTTATGAATCGTTGTATCAGTCGAGGGTAAATCGAAATGGATAGGTACGATGTCATATTAAATTGTGTTAATTTGTTTTTAGAATGCAATTGTGGTTGTTTAGAGGCAGACGTGCCATAACTTAAATGTTACCTCCACTACTTGTTTAATCCTAGTGTTATTTTATGAATTTAAGGTTTTATGCATGAGTTAAATACCTGTGTCATGGCCATTTATTATTCATGTTGTTTCATAGACCTATATATTATGCAAGGAGGTATTTTCTCTTATTAACCGTTGATTACTGAGGTTTCATTTATGGATTTATACTTATGATTTCTTTTCATATTTTTATTAACAGTTTCAGAGCTTTACGCATCCGTCCGGTGGGTTGTACCACCGTCCTCTCTTTATCCTCTTCTATATTTTACTGGCTCTTACACCCAGTAAAGGCTAAGAAACCCCTAATAAATTGGAGCAGAACTATCCGTCTGTTTTTTATTCTTCTTTCGTGAATGCTCTCGTACGGCATCACATAAGTATAAAGTTCTTACACCTAAACAAATTTCAGGGTTCTAGCTTAGATCTCAATATTAATTTATGAAGTTGTTAAGTTGCTCCGATGTACAAAAGAGGTCGTCTTTGACGGCCAATAACTCAAAACGTGTCATGTTGAAGAGATATAGTACCACCCTGTTTGTACAAAAAAATTCAGGAGGGTGTTTTGCCTTATTTTAAAATGAAAAATCCTCAAAGTTTGGGATTTTTACAAAAATGTTTTTGCCTGTTTTGATGTTCCATGTGTTTTGAGCCTGGGTATTGTACTTCAAGGTCATTCAATTCAATACTGTGCAGTCTTTAATTTCATATAAACAAATACTATTTGCAATGTACTTGTCTGTTTCTGGTTTAATTCATTTTATTAAAAGACTTTACAATAGAATGAATTTCAACCAGTACATACATGTATGTACAGTGTGCACAGTACATACACTGTACTGGGTGTATGTACAGTACAGTGTGTATTTAAGTGTTGGGTGTAAACACAGTCTTCTGGCATTCATTGTCCTTATCCAAATGGATCGAACTACAACATACTCCAAAATTTGGTGATTTGATATGGAATGACCCAATAGGGAACATTTACACACCATGGGCCATGTATCTACCAGGTAGACTGTGATTCAACTTGTGCTTGTGCTTGTTGTAGCACCTAAGGCAATAGGGCACAGTTACAAATCATGTGACATCTACCTACCAAGCATGACATTTACTCAATTTGTGGTTGTTGAGATATCTTGTTTACAAGCAAGCCATCACATCCACACACACACACATACACGTGCACACACACGAAACACAAACACAATGGTAACTGAGCCTTCGGCATTGTAACCAAAAATAAAAATACATAATATATATACCCTAGGAATCTCACATAGACTATTTTTCTCTTTTCAAATTCCTTGTTTACAAGATGTTTATTCACCACGACTATACATACATAAATTTTGATTAGACTTTAAATTGAATTTACAAAACAGTTACCAGAACAAGTCAAACCACTAAGAAGCAATGATTTAAGACTAAATTGTCTATTCCTAACCAATACAGCTCACACTAACCTTAATTACAGCACTTAAGTGAACCTTCATAGGATAAGCAATAATCATTCACAATACAAATTATATTTTGTGTCATTGCAAGAGAGCAATTGCATTCTGAATGACTATACAAACAGTCCATGTAGGGGTCTGTGAATAGGTACTCGTCTATGGTGGTGCTATAACATCGCCACTGGAAAGATGCAACTGTGTACCTGTACGATCCTACAAAGTGCCAGCACACAGACTACAAATATCCTATTGGCAAGCTCTAGTTTGACTTGCATCATCATAATGCAACTAACATTGTGAAGTTAGGGAACAAGCAAAGCTGTGTTATACCCCACCATACTAAAGTTAGCATGTAGACAGACAACTTAGGCTAAGGTGACCAGACGTCCCCGATTTTCGGGGACAGTCCCCGATTACTGTGTGCTGTCCCCGATGAACAAGTGTCCCCGAAAATGTCCCCAATTCGTCAAAATGTTCAGGAATTTCGAAAATATCCCACATTATTAGTAAAATAATTGTAAAAAAATTTGTTAGTCAAGTGTGCAGTCGCAGAACGGAGCTAACCAATAGTTCAGATGGGCCAGTGTAAAGTGGAATATGCTAAATCGATCTAGCCTAGCACTCTTACGTAAAGTAATTAAAATTAATCTAAAAAAAGCTACATTTTTGAAAATAAAATTGATATAAAACGTGCTTCTAAGTATCACCATTTTACATCTAGACACTTAGGCACTTGAAATTTTTCCAACCCCTTAAACCCCTCCCCCATATCTGTCACGCAATAAATGTCCCTGATTCCAGTCAGGCAAATATGGTCACCTTAAACTTAGGCCTTCACTTGACATGCCATTTTGGCCAAAATTGAATTCACTGGTGCACAATTTGTACATTAATACTACAAGTAGGCCTATTGTTAAATGTTCAGGGTCATAATGGCCAGGAATTTCTTTTTACATTTGCTTAAAAACACAAAGGAGTCATTTCTCCTTGCTGGCACACAGTGTAGATATAGCTTTTGAAACTGGCTGTAAAAAGTTTGCACTGAAGTTTTCTGATATCTGCCAAAATTTGTAAAATGACAGTAATAGTTGTACTCTACACAATGTTTCGCATCCACTTGTACCAAATTTACTGATACTAAAGCAACTGAAAAGTTCATATTTCTTTGAAAAGACAATGGAGTCAGTTTTGTTTAGCTAAGATCTCTAATGCATACACACAGTGTGTGTACTCTGCAACCAAATTTTGAAATATGATTTAGACAAAATGTGCACTAGAATTTGCTCAAATCAGGTAAAAATTTGTAAAATGGAACTAATAGTTGTTACCTATAATTTTTTCGCATGCACTTATCTAAAAGGAGTTGATACAAACCAGCTACAGAAGTCAGATTTTTGCAGTAAATATGAAGCCATTTATGTTTGGCCCTAATTTCTACTACATACACACAGTGTATAGTCTACAATCTCATTTTTTTAAATTGAATGTAAATATTTTGCCCTGAAATTTTCTTAAATCCTGCAAATTTTGTAAGATGTCAATAACAGTTGTGTTCTACTCAAAAGTTCGCATCCACTTATACCAAATCTCTTAATTCTAGACTGCTGAATAGTTCACATTAAGTTGTTCAAATATTAAGAGAATTTCTTGCTCACTTCTATACAGTTGTTACACAAAACTTGAGAAATTTAGGTTAACCATTTCTTTTTATTTATTTTTTTGTTTGCATTAGAATTTCATTAAATTTTGCCAAATTTGTAAAACAATAGAATTGTTAAGAAAACAAATGTTCACATTCACTTATATCAAATTTGTCTACTCTAATTGACTAGCTGATTAATTTAGACCTAAATTATATTCCTATTTTTATCATAATCCTGCTGTACTTACCATACTGTACTCTCTAACTTCACCAGTGTACATGCATACTGTTAACAACCTGTTTACATCAACAATCCTGATTCTATGAGATTCATCAACATCAAATGACGTCAGTTGTTGACTGTCAGAGAGAGAGTAAACAACAACATGGAGGCAATCCCATAAAATATAAACCAGACCACTAACAGTGATACTCCATGCAGATGAGTAGCCTGGTGATTTATACTCATGTACAATCTTTCCCTCCATGTTGTATCTAGTAATAGCTCTCCGCTGGCCTGTAGATATAAACAGATTATCTCCATAAACTGTTATATCTGCAGGATATCTATCTAATCCTTTCAAGGTGATTGTCTTGATTTTCTTTAAACTAAAATCAAACACAATCACCTCGTTAGAAGACAAACCAATAAATATCACTCCCTCTCTGGCAGTCATGCACTTGGCTTCCCTATCGTGTAATAGGTTGACTGTGTGTAATGGTTCACTGTCGTCTGCCTCAATATGATAAACATGAACGAGATCACCGTACACAGTAACTATATGTGAATCATCCAAGATAGAAACATAGCGATACCGCCATCTTGAACGATCGAATAGTTTAGTGCACAACTGAGTCATTAATGGCGACGAAGAATCAGAATCATTTAACGTAAACAGGTCTATGAATGATGGTGTATCATCTGTCCTGTAGTTGTATCCGCACACTGCCATCTTGTTACCGCGTACTGCCATATCAGCGACACACCAGCAGTCACTATCTGTTGTACATCTTGGTATGGTAAAGCTACGTACACTGCAATGGAAAAACAAAAAGTGCAAATACAGGTCAATCGCAAGCCTGCGTCTCCATGGTAACAAGTAGTTCTAGCGTGAATCTTGGCTAATAAAGTTCAGGTTCACGAAGTAACAACGGATGGAAAATGGATCGTACTCGAATGCTACGTACGTAGAAACACTATAACGCCATTAAATTATGTTCAGTTTCCTTTACCAGTGGAGGGCAGTATACTGATCTACTGAAAAGGACTGTAAAGAAAATAAGCTGACAAGTGGAAGAAACATTAAGGTGAAGATAGGCTTCAATTAAATCCTTTAAAATCAAGGGAAAATTTCTCGGTTATGGTTAAGGCACGCATATATATTGAAAGCTATGTATGGGCATTTGGATGATACATCATTTGGATGATATACTTATTTTAATGTCTAATCGAAAAAAAAAATATTATTTTGGAGTTTCTGGTGATAGCTGATGGTCATAGACTGCGGTGAGAAGGCCTTAAAGCATGTGCTATTTTCCGATAAAAAGCAGGAGGGCCAAATGGAGTACATTTGTGCAAAAATGTGGGCCTATGATATATATATACTATACTGATCGATCGAACAATTAATGTCACCACATTATAACACTATTGTAGGTTTCGTGTTCTCTGAAATATGTGATAGAAATTTTGCGGTAAGTAATTGTCGCCAATGATCAAATTATTACATATTCTTCAAACAACATCATTTGCAAGTTTTCTTGTAGGTAATTGTAGCAATTATACAGTATGCATAGCCTGTATTGTAATGTAGAGAAAGCCTCACAAAACCTCGTTTTAGAGGACATTCATCAGCAGATAATTACTTTGGCAAAACGCCTGCATTGTTTGAAAAGCTTAACGGCACTTAATTCGCACATTTCTATTTTTTTTTTAGCAGATGGTAGTATACCCAGCAAACACAAAACGTTATAACATTTTTAAAAGAGCCTCTAAAATATGTTTTTATAACGTTAAATGTGGTGTTATATAAACGTTGGCATAACGTTTTTATGAGATATATTAATGTAATATTAATGTTAAATTACGTTTTAACGAAAAAATGTTTGAAATAAAAGCCTGAAAACGTTTTCGTGACATATTTATTACACCACAAATAACGTTATCAAAACAAAAGACGAAACGTTTTAATTACGTTTTAAAAACGTTTTTGTGTTTGCTGGGTAGCTAGCATATGCTCGTGTGATCGAGATTTATAATTTTGATAGCATATGTTCATATTAAGGAAAACATTTTTTTTTGGGGGGGGGGGGGGATGGCTCGTAAAAACATGGAGAATTTGAACTCAATTGTGATAATTATGATGGATCGATGCTTGCATGGTTGTGCTCACATTAATGTTAAATTTCCTTTATCTCTTTATCGGATAAATTGCAGTAAACTTTAATGCGAATTTTAAAAAAAGGAACAGGCGGAGGGAACTATACAGTAAGAGTATGATGACAAGAAAGCTATCGACCATCAACCATTCTTTCCAAATGGAATCGTAGGTAGCAAAATGGACCAGTTCCAATTAAATATCAAATCTTCCGCAGAACTATCGCAAATTTTCATGAAAAGAAAAATCGTACGAAAGTGCCCTCATTAAAGTATTCACTTCAACTGAGCGAATCTAGTAAAGGATCAAACTTTTGACAGTCCCGACCTTTGGCAGGCTAATATTCGGGGCCAGTTTAAAGCCATATAGTTCCAATCGCGCCCTATACACACTTACTCTGATTACAAATAAATCCATGGCGGGAAAAGTTCTGAAAGTGGTGGCGCTATATCAAATTACCTGGAAGCAAATACGCTCAAGACGCAACTGACAATACAAGCATGCAAATATGAATGGACACAAATATGGCCACCTCAACATATGTACGTATCCTATGCACCACTCACTACTTCATTTCATTACTTTTAACAGCAATAGGGCACATACACAGCCCACTGACTATCAGACTATCATATACGACATATAATCTAATATACAGTTCCTGAGATTTTCTTGCTTCCAAAAAATTACATTAAGCCCCTGCCTACCATCCATATCAATTAATTTCAACAGTTTCATAACGTGAACATTAACGTATATGCTAACAATATAAACAGGCCAAATATGAAAGAAAACATGTGTAGCTGTCAAAATTTTCAGATTTTTACATTACCCACTCATAAATATGTATGACTTATGACATTACTTCAAAGGGCAATAGGGCACATCTACAGCTCATTGGCTATCAGACTATCATATATGACATGAATCTAACATATATATAGTTCCTGAGTTATGCAACATTACGCAATTATCACACCATAGGTTCCTGGCATAGGATCCAAAATCGGTGGAAATCATTCAGAACATATATCGTGGATCTACTTGTAATTTTGAGGGGCGTGAGGGAGGGAGGGCGGGGGGGGGGGGGGGCTACTTGAGAACAGGGTTTTTAGTTGAAATTAGTACTGCTGTTGTGAAAAATGTTTTCACAAGTTATATCCAACTCTCCCAATTTATAAATTGGGAACAATATTTTGTTTGCTCTCATAGATACGGGTCAGTTGTTGATTTATTTTGTATCTCTGTTTACCAGTTAAAGATGATTATTTAAATTCTATCTGTCACATTCTAACATCCAAGTATGGACATAACCGTTGGATACACGTTTCAATGACACTACCCAGAATATGGCTGCATGGTTACTTACCAAGGAGATACAATGGTGGCCATGTTTTATAGATTGGTGAAAACTTGAGAGGACAAGAGACGAAGCTTATTCTTTATCTGTTGGAAAAGATGATGAATTTAATTTTTCAAAGTTAGTAAACAAGTCTATAAATGAAAGCAAAAACAATAACGATGAAGATGTAATGCAAACGACTCCCAACAATATTCGCCTCTCTTAAATGATCAAATTGACATTTTAATTGGTGGTAAACATTGGACGTGTTTGACGAAATTACAGAGACTTACAGAGATTAGTGGATGAAGTAAGATTATGTTTCTATTACTTAGTTGACCTGTTGAAGCATATCGTCCAATTATTTACTATCATATATTTTACGAAACATCTGTCGTTTCTAGGCTACCGCATTAGTACACGTCAATCACCAAATCGTTAGTAATATGTCTCAGGGATTCCCCGATGTTGCGCAAAAGTATTGCGCAATCTTGGGGAATTTTTATGACGTTCAACCGACGAGATTTGGTAAACCGTAGTTTTATTCAGTGTGCACACTGGAAGTTGTGTGTTGTTATAGACTACATGACATTGAAATGTGCTCGTGAACTTAGAACTGTGGGCGTGATTAATTCTTGTGTGCTAAAATAATCGAAACAGGAAACAATACGCACGGACAAACAAAGGAATATTTAACTAACAAATTCTGCTAAACTCTCAGCGGTATCGCTCGTCCCCCCTCAGTCCCCATATTTCATAAAGGTTTGTTCGAACTCCAAGTTTAGTGCCACAGACAATGTCGACCGTATAGTGGCGTCGAAGGCAGGTATTCGCTAACCTTTCATTAAAACAGTAACACACGATGGTAGTATAGATGTAACCAAGATAAAAAAAAAATAGATATATCCGTAGCAACCAGTAGGCCTATGTAGAACGTACGACACATATGATATTGTACCCGAACTTTATCTTTGTACATGGTTTGTTATTCTCGTTAGGTCTAACAAGGTTATAACACTAACCTTCCATGGGAGGCAATGAGACATACATCTAGCCTATACCGTGCATCCATGTATGTGATTGTTATATCCGTGTAGCTTTGTTTGAAGTCTGTGCGTATTGTACATTGACAGTTTGCGTTTCTGGGGCGTATCCAGGATTTTCTTACCCGGGGGGCGCGAATTACTATCTAAGCGGAGCGCCACCATCGGTTGGCGCGCAGCGTACAAGAAAATTTCTGGTTTTGATACCCCTCAGATCACCGGAAATGGCACTTCTCGGGCTTGAAAATGACCAACCAGATGTACACTTTTTGCCTGAGAACCAAGTATTTCCCAATAGTTTTTTTTTTCCATCCATAACCTTTTTGTAGATTGTCACCAGTCACACATCATGTTCGACCTCATCGCATGTCCTGTGGATCATTGCTTTTGTAGGTGATTCTACGTCGCGGCCCACAATACCCGTCAGCCCCACTTTTCAAGGTTTTAAGCCCATTATTTGTTCAGAATTTGAAAATTTACATTTCTCGTGAATAAACTCACTTCAAAGCATAATGTTGCACAAAATTTCATCTATGGACAACCAATATAGAAAAACCTCCTTCATTCCCTAACAGAGCGGTCAAAATTGCACGAGTAGAGGGAAGTGTGATGAAGAATGTTGGTCAGGAAATTTTCGAAAATTCAGATACAATTTAATACTAAAATAATATTAAAACTTCTTATAACGGCTATTGTTGAAGGAAATGAAAAAATAGCAGATATTTCCGAAACCGAACACTACACACATAGGCGTAGGAGGCGGGGGGGGGGGGGGGGCTGGGCCCCTCATTCGCCATTACTAATGTAAAAGAGAGTTATGACATAATTGGACCTCCATACTTTTTTTCTCCATCTGCATAAGACATTTCGTTGTTTACATTAGCATCCAGCGGTATGCTGCGCAAGTTTCACGGACTGTACGGTTCACGATGGCATGCGTTGTAATAACCGATGCTTGCTTATATGATATCGACATTAACATGTCTAACGCGCGCGGTGCGCGCGAAAACTTTTGGTTATTTTTTTTCGGGCAAGTCGGGCAGTTTTGAGGCTGTTCATCTTGGAACGCCATTTTCATGCTCAATGATATGATGTGATATCTACTGTTTGCTTTACAAATTCGAGCAGGCACGTAGCGAGGAATTTGCCAAGGGAGGCAAATTATCTAAGCGTTGCGCCACCATGAGTTGACGCGAAGCGTACAAGAAAGTTTTGGCCGAAAATGCCTCCCAGATCGCTGGAAATGGCACTATACCCAGGACCTTTTGTTGGCGCGAAGCGTACAAGCAAATTTTGGCCAAAGTGCCTCCCAGATCGCTGGAAATCACACTTCCTAGGTCTTGTAAGTTGCATCATAAAAAAACATGCTGAAGGGGGGGGGGGCGGTCGCCCCCTTCCCGAAATGCGTCATGTTCCCCGACGACACGGTCGAGTTCGAGACCAGCCACAGTTGGTTTCATAGCACAATTCTACAATTGTTTAAGGCGTATATACACACACATGCGTTGTGATAGACCATATATAGTATATATATAGATCATTAGTGAGAGAGGAAAAATGGAATCGTCAAAAATGGACTCGTTGTCGGTGTAAGGGGTAGGGTGAGGCACACGCCCCTTCCGAAATCATTGACCCGTCTCTGGCTACTCTCTATATATAATAGGGTTCAGCGCTGTAATGATGTCACTGTCCCTCTTCTCTTCCCGGTGTCTTGGCGTTTTTCTTCTACTCTCTCCTTTCTCCTTTTTCTCTCCAGTCTTTCTTCTTTTTCTTTTCCCTTCCTTCCTCTCCTCCTCCTCTTCCCCCCCCCCTCTTTTTTCCCTTTTTCTTCTCTTTTTATTTCTCTCCTTTCTTCTTACCCGGGGGGCGCGCGCCCCCAACGCCCCCTGGATACGCGCCTGCATATAAGCTAACAATATGATACACTGTAAAGAATTACTTGACCTGTTCATGTTCGGAAATACTATACTTTCCTAGTCAAAAATAAAAGCGACTGATATGAGGGGAAAATTTGTTTTTCCCAACAATTGTAAGTATCCGTGTGCTGCCCCAGTTTATACATGCAAGGAAGATGAATTGGTGAAATATATTATATTTTTATGCTTTGAAGGGGGGGGGGGGAGTTCAGTTTCGAGATCCTTTCTCGAAATTCTTTTTAAGGATGACTACATAAATGTGGTTGGCGGGGTTTCCATTTTTTTCCAAACAGGTTTGCAATTACACAGTTTTCAACAGATTGCTCGTTACGTCAGCACCAATAATGGCCATCGCTTGGATGTTCGAAGACATACACTGAATAACACACTGGCACTTAATTAAGTCTAGTTACGGGGTTTCCCTTCAAACGCCCTTACTTTACTTTTAATGCTTGTATCACATGTTGTCCTTACTTATGATACATACGCTACATTCTATTGGGATCGTGCTTACGTTATCCAAGATTCGTGAGCCGTTCTATTGAAATCGGAATTCGTTTCGTGGAATGGGTACGCTCAAATCAACTTCACGACGCGAGTTCACGAGTTTTGAAAGAATATACGCAATAGTCTGCAGTATTATATATTCCCGTCACTGCACTGTGTGAACTGTGATAATACATATAGGCCTACAGCACATGCTTAATGCACCCTGTACTTTGACTTTGGCTTTCACTGTGCGATGGTATCGATTAATGCCTTCAAAGAAAACTTCGATCAAACATCGATAGTAGATCATACAATCATAAGAAACTAATGTGATAAATATGTCTAAACCAATTCCAAAGAAACGAAAAGCTAAAGGGTAATGTTGAACGGGTATATCTTCGTTGCAACGAATGGATGCAGACCTTTTCGTAACCACGAAGTGAAGCTATCTATGGTGATGACGTAACTTTTCCGACCAATCATGAGCGACTATTTACACACACTTACGACCTGTTTGGGGGGGGGGGGGAGAATATCATATCATATATATACATATATATATATATATATATATATATATATATATATATACACTGTTTATAATTTATGTTATAGATATGTATATATATATATATATATGTATATATATATATATTTATATATATCTAATTTATACTCTAAATATGCCTCAGAATACATTATTTTAACGTCTCTTTTAATTTTCTAACGGAAGGACTCCTACTCGCACCCCCCCCCCCCCAACATAGGAGCCAGCTTCAATGACACCAGTGTAACACTCCCTTCTTTTATAAAATGCTTGATTGTCTCTGGCCATTTATAAAGGTTCAGATTCACATCTTAATCAGTCGGGGAAAATTTGCATTTACTATTAAATATCACCGCAATCGTATACGTTTAGAATAATACTTACATAGACCTCAATTAGTTGTTCAATCTCAAAGTATTCATTGGCAGAACCTTGCGTTCAGAACCACTTATAGAAAGCTATAGTTTATACTCGTAATATCCCTCAGAATGCAATCTTCAAAGTTTAACCTTTTCTGGGGGAGGACCCCCAGGACACCCACCCTACGTGTAAGTTGTCTCCAATAATCCCCTTTATGAAACCCATTAAATCCCATCCGACCTTCCAGATGCAAGTCACTTTCCAAATCAGTAGGGGGGGGGGTGGTGGTGAGGGATTTCGAATTAATTAATATCGATCAGCACAAACGTGCGTTTAGAGCTACTTACACAGCCCTAACTTATAGCTTAAATATTTATCAGAATGCATCATTTGACGTCTAAAGTTGGTTGTATCGATGTATACAAGTGGAACACCACCAGACCCCCCCCCCCTACATAGGAGTCAGGTTTCTGGATTACAAAATCGGTCATGGTGTTGATAAGTTAACTCGAAACATCTTTTTCATCTAGTTGGAACAATAAAGTTTATCGTCTTAAGTTGCAGAATGTTTGTCGTAGATGATAATGTTCATAAGAATATTTTCTTCGAGGTGAGTGGACGAATGAAATGATTTGCTTAATGAGTCGGTTCTTTCTAACTAAAGGCAATGGGAATTTTCGTTGATGCTTTATATGTTTATTTTAAGTTGAATGACAAGAACACAATGATTGATTTTGTCATATATGAGCAAGTTATATATATTACCAATATGTTATGATGAACATTTACACTGAACAACACTATCACAAGTTTTAAATTAATGTGTACATATCATCTTTTCAGGTTCTACGATTTACATGGTCCATGGAAAATTCCTTCGGAACTATACAAGTTTAACAAGCAGTTTGTTTCACTGTAACTGCAACAAAAGCGCTATAAGCTTTCAAACTAAATTCGTTAGTCAGGTTGTTAGACCTGGTGTAAAATTTCTTTTTATAATCCAACTGAGCATAACGGTAATCAATCTTTGTTTCCTTACATTCGTATCAATGATAAATTTGTGTTCTATGTATTTTTTTAAATGAAACTAAATGCCAAGTTTGTGAGTGACCTTCTCAAAGAGAACGGGAGACCTTTTACCTTTCACGATGCTTACAGTAAATTAAATATGCCAGTTTCCTTTTTGGACAACTCGACGACTGAAGATTAGAATAAATTTTACAGTTTACACTGGGCAACAGTCTCCGATGCAAAACTCAAATATGTTCAGTTCAGACTTTAAATAGAATAATTGGGACCAATAAGATTCTTCACATAGTACCATGGGAAAATCAGACTCTCCAAACCGTACTTTTTGTGTTATTCAGGTTGCAAGTATATAGAACATCTGTTCTGGGAGTGTAGTGTGCCATCCTCTTTTATTTTAGTAGTTGAGGCTAAATATATGTTAATCAGCAATCCTTTTTCACAAAGACGGATATCCTACTGGTTTTGGTTTTCGTGTTGATGTCATCTCACCAATACAATATTCTTATTTTGCATATGAAGCATTTCATTTCCCAATGTAAATTGAACAAGTGTGTTCCTGTAGTAGATGATTTTCTCTATCAACTTAAATTTACAATAAGTGTACAAAAGTACATGCACATAACATCGATATTGTAATATTAATAATAGTAAAGTTAACTTCATGCAGCTTAAACAAGCCTTCGGGACATGCGATTCCCTCTTCCATTAATTTCCTTTTATTGATTGTGTTGTTTATTTGAAGCATCTAGTATGAAATTATGATGTTGATTGTTAATTTGAATCCAGAGTTATCAATAAATGGAGGGGAAAATATTGCTTGTTCGCAAGTTGATGGATACTTCCAGAGTTATCAATAAATATAGCAAAAAAAAGAAGAAGATTTAATCGAGGTTAAATTCATATTCATTCAGAGTTCTGACAACTGCATGTTCTACTGGAGTTAAAAAGGGGATATACTGTGGTGTAGCAATTTCACTATATTATCATTGTTATCAGTGATAGTATTCTATTGTTGATTTAACACATTGCATGGTTAATGAGTTATGTTCTAAGTACCCTTTCCACAAGCACGATTCTGTAAGTTAATCAGTTTGTAATATGTTGTGACTCGAAATTAAAAGGATGATTGTGGTTCATAATTCATTCTTGTTCTGTCGAGCTATTATATTCTATTTTTAAGGTAATTTGCTAATTCTAATCGTATAAAGACAAAGCCCCCATATAGATAAGGTTAAGGTTAAGGTGGAAACACTTGGTAAAGCGCACATTACTGTAAAAACACTCAATGGCGCTGAACAACAAAACAATTATAAAAACGATTTCTTAAATAAATGAGTCTTTAAAGCAGCTTTAAAAGTTCTGATGGTCTTCGAATTTCTTGTGTCGACGGGGAGAGCGTTCCAAAGTCTAGGGCCAGTGACGCTGAAAGAGCGGCCTGCGAAACATTTGCGGCGTGTGAAAGGAACCTTGAGAAGAATGCCCTTTGACGAGCGTGTTGAACGACCAGGTGTCTTAATTTCCAGCAACTCGGACAGATAAGCTGGTGCTGAATTATGTATACACTTATAAACGAGGAGGAGGATCTTGTACTCAGCGCGGACATTAACGGGGAGGATGTGCAGCTCCTTCAATGCTGCGGAGGCACTATCATATTTTGATCTGCCGAGAATAATTTTAGCCGTGTAATTTTGGATCCTTTGTAGGGGATGAAGTGTGGAGGCCGGGAGGTTGATAAAAAGACCATTGCAATAGTCCATATGAGAGAAAATCGTGGCATTTGCAATTTTGAGACATGTCGACTTGTCCAAATATTTCCGGATCTTCTTCAGATTAAACATGGCGAGGGCTGATGCACGAGCTTTCATGGAAATATGATGTTTGAGATTGAGGGTTTCATCCAAGTAAACACCTAGTAGCTTCACACTATGGGTACGACGGACAGGAGTGTCCCCAATGGATAAAACGTCTGTATTGCACTTTGGTAGTTGGTGATTGCTTCCGAAAACGATTAACTCCGATTTTTCATCATTCATCTTAAGACGGTTAAATTGCATCCAGAGTTTCACATTTTCTAGAGTTGATGAAAGACCCCTGATTGACTCAAATTCTGAAGAAACATCTCCGGGTTTAAAACTAGAGTAGATACTGTGGTCATCGGCGTAGCCAATGAGGAATTGTTCATCACTGATACATGTGTTCATTGTGCTAGTATAGCAGGTGAAATATACTGGTCCATTTATACTACCCTGTGGTACAGAGAAATTGACCTTCATCGGCGTAGAAAGTGATTTGTTTATACAAACAGCGAATTGTCTCTCAGATAAATACGACGATACCCATTTTCTAGCTACCCCGTGAACTCCGAAGCACTTCTTGAGAATGTCCAATAACAGCTGGTGGTTGACTGTGTCAAACGCGGCACTCAAGTCCATTGCGGCAAATGGAGTTAATAACTGGCGCTCCATATTGCACATGATATCATTATATAATTTCAGTAAGAGTGTTTCCGTACTATGGTTGGCCCTGTATGCACTTTGATACGGAGGAAGGAGACCGTGATTCTCGATGTGTTCAGTAAAACTAATCAGAGAGGCCTTCTCCACTATCTTTGAAAGGAAGGACAGATTACTAACCTGGCGATAGTTCTTCTTTATATGATCGAGGTTAGTTTTCTTCAATAGTGGTTTGACAATAGCTTGTTTCCAGTCAGGGTGAAAATTACCAGTGGAGAGCGATGTATTAATTATTTTGCAAAATATAGGAGCAAATATGTCATAATGTTCTTTGACAAGAGACGATGGCAAGGGATCAAGCTGGCAAGTCGTAGGCTTTGCATTACGAATGAGTGCTGTAGCCGTCGATACATCAATGGTAGAAAATGAAGCAAAAGGTGGTACGCTCATCTCGGGTGGGATGAAGATAGGATGGTGCTCGAGCTCATTCCGGATGACATCGACCTTGTTATAAAAATACGTGGCAAAGTCACCAGCCAGCTGATCGTCTGACACACCCTCCGGTAGAGGATTGGTCTTTGTACTGCCAGTAATGTTGGCGACGGTAGCAAACAGTTGACGGGTGTCGTTGCCACATGATTCAATCTTCCTCCGAATGAAGGTGCTTTTCAATGCTTCGACATGGTTTTTGTATTCGTTACGGAATGAACGAAACGAATCATGATTCTCAGAGGTTGGATGTTTCAACCATCGCCGCTCTGCATTCCGTGTTTTAGTTTTCAGCCTTGACGCCTCATTATCAAACCACGGAACACTTTGGCGAACAGTTATTACTTTAGAGATGACAGGGGCATGATCGTTCAATACTCTCTCGGTACGGATCTTATAGGCGGTTACCAGATCATCAAGAGAATCAAGTGCCATCATCCCATCCATTTCGTAACTAAGATCCGATCTAAATCTCTCCCGATCAATCGAATTCAACTTGCGGAACTGAATTTGTTTCCGCACCAGTACTGGGCGAGATGTAGATAGAGTCGCCAATATGAATCGGTGATCGGAAAGAGAAAAATCCGTCCTAATATTTGTGACAGAAAAGTCACTGTTTTCCCGGACTAGTATCAGGTCCAGAGTATTCCCAGATATATGAGTTGGACCAGAAACCAATTGATTCAGCGATAATGCATTGAGCAAGTTGATAAATGCCTCTGAGCCTGGTTCAAGAACACGATTGACGCGAATGTTAAAATCGCCCAAGAGCATGCATCTGTTCGATGTAAGGAATAAGTCACTGGTGTAATCAGAAAACTCCGTAAGAAATGTATTTATTGTAATCGGATGATTTGCCGAATATGGTGGTCTTTATATAGCGGCTACATCATTCACAAACGTACCAATTCTGATTTTGAAAAGAGCAAATTCGAAAGATGAGCGTTCCCCGGAATCAATTACTTCGACCGAAATATTGTTTTTGTAGAAAATTCCTATACCGCCACCGATGCGATCTTTACGTTCAACATTGACAAAGTTGTAGCCATCGGCTTTTAAACTGGCGATCTCAATTGTGTCACTATCCTTGATCCACGATTCAACAACGATACAGAAATCCAAGTTTTCAGTCACCACAAAGTGTAAGAACTGTTCACACTTGTTTCGTAGGGAGCGAGCATTAATTAGGCCGAAACTACAGTGATCGTTGTTATCATACCTGGTTTCTGTCGGGAAATATCGGAGAAGTTCACGATGGACACCGTTGTTGTGGTCCCACAAAGATCGCCATTTAACAGTTCTGCGATTCCTAGCCCCTTGACCGCGACAACCCCTGGATCTGTAAATCCCATAATCCCGTAATATGTCAATCACTGCCTGCGGTGGACGTACGCGCGGCTTACAAATTGACCGGTAGTGATACAATTGAGAAGCACTGTAGCGTATAATCCCAGTGTGTGGGAAGATGTTCCTGCAAACACTATATTGATTCACTGTATTACACTGTACTTCCATGGCTAGGCTTGTGTAGCATATATATTCAAACCAGATAATCAAAAAAGGTACACAAATTACCCTTTTTCCGGAATGAAAACTGGAAGACATTCCACCGAATGGAGCACTAAACTGCACGAAACAACAGTGCAGCAATGTAATCAAAACTGTACAATGTGCTCCGTGAAAATGAACAAAATTACGCGTAATAAACACGTTGCAGCAGCCACACTCAAGCGCTAGTTAATATACATCATAGTTAGTTATAGATAGTTGAGAGTGATGGAGGCTACCACTTTTAATTAGTACTGGTCCGATGTCAGTTTTAAGAATTTTAAGAAGGTAAAAAAAGGGACATTTTACATGCTGTTCTTGTATTTTGACTAAATTCTTATTGTTCTTACTGTCTTAAATGATTATGCAATTAAGGGTGAAAACAATTTTAAATTTGATCGAAGTAATCGCGATATACTGAGCTGCCCTGAGGTGGAGCTGGGATTTAACCTCCAAAAACACCGTAAATGTGCATCAATGCAGCTGAAATAAATACATGATATATTTAATAGACTTGACAATAAATATGTAATCTATTTAGGGTCATACATTATCTCAATAATTGTTAAAAAGGTAAAATTTGGTCAAATGTCGCATTTTTCTTATAATTCCACACTAAATGCCGTATTGAGCTGCCCTGAGGTGGAGCTGGGTTTTAACCCCGAAAAACACCCTAAATGTGCATCAATGCAGCTGAAATCGATACATAGTGTATATAATAGACCTGACAATAAATATGTAGTAGTTCATTTCGGGTCATACATTATCTCAATTAATTGTTAAAAAAGCTTAAAGTTGGTCAAATGTCGCATTTTTTATATTTCCACACTAAAATGACGTATTGAGCTGCCCTGTGGTGGAGCTGGGTTTTAACCCCGAAATACACCCTAAATATGCATCAATGCAGCTGAAATAAATACATGATGTAATTAATAGACTTGACAATAAATATGTAGTCCATTTAGTGTCAAACTTTATCTTAATATTGTTAAAAAAGGTTAAATTTGGTCAAATGTCGCATTTTGTACGATTCCAAACTAAACTGCCATATTCAGCTGCCCTGAGGTGGAGCTGGGTTTTAACCCCGAAAAACACCATAAATGTGCATCAATGCAGCTGAAATCAATACATGGTGTATTTAATAGACTTGACAATAAATATGTAGTCCATTTAGGGTCATATATTATCTCAAAAATTGTTGAAAAATGTGCATCAAAGTATTTTACAAAACTCAGGTCACAGTGAGACACCGTAGCACAGTTTCAAAACGGGGCGCGGCTTAACACAATGGTTTCACATAATTTAATATCATTAAATGCACTGAGCTGGAGCTGTGCAAAGCTGTAGCCCCTGATGAAGTCGTTAGTAATTTGTCTCGGGGATTCCCCGATGTTCCGCAATAATATTGTTCAAAAATCAATATTTTTGGGGCGTTTAACCGTTGCGTTATTCAGTGTATATATATTGTGGATAGTTATATACTACAGTACATTGAATATGCTCGTGAACTATGCAATGTGGGCGTAGATAATTCTTGTGTGCTAAATTATATCGAAACAGGACACAATGAGCACGAACGAACAGACAAAGGAAACTAACAAATCCGGCTAAACTCTCATCGGTATCGTTCGTCCCCCTCATTCCCTATAGAGATATGTCGTAAAGGTTTGTTCGAACTCCAAGTTTAGTGCCACTGACAATGCCGACCAAAAAGTGGCGTCGAAAGGCAGGTATTCGTTAACCTTACATACAAAACAGTAACACACGATGATAGTATAGATGTAACCACGATCAAAAATATACATATATCCGTAGCAACCAGTAGGCCTATGCATAACTTACGACACATATGATATTGTACCGGAACTTTATCTTTGTAGATGATATTTGATATTCTCGTTAGGTCTAACAAGGTTATAACACTAACCTTCCGTTGGAGGCAACGAGACATACATCTAGCCTATACCGTGCATACACGTATGTGATTGATATCCGTGTAGCTTTGTTTGAAGTCTGGGCGTATTGTATATTCACAGTTTGCATATAAGCCAACAGTAGGGTACATTGTTTAATGGTTACTTGACTTGTTCGTGTTCGGAAATGCTATACGTTTGTAGTAAAAAAAAAGAGAGACATAGCGAAAAGTTGTTTCCCCCACTATTGTCATTATTATTATTAAATTAAGCGATGCTGAGATATAACATTGTTGGCACTTCCAAGTATCCGCAAGCTGCCCCAGTTTTGAATTGCAGGGAAGATGAATTGTTCAAATATATTATATTTCTATGCAGAGTTGGGGGGGGGGGGTAGTTTCATGATCCTTTCTCAGAATACTTCTTAAGAATAACTACATAAATGTGGCGGGGTGGGGTAAAGGTAAAGGGTTCAGCATTGAGGAATACAGGGTGATATCGAAACGAATACATGGGAACATGGTTTAACTGTGAGTGATAACCAGATGGTAGCCTACTTACCACTGTATGGACAGTATCGCGGTGCGTTGTTGGATGTAGTAAACCGAAACCTTTGATTTACCAAGACTGAATGCCGCTGGACTGAAAGATACTTCACAAGCACAAAAATACTTAACTTCACATGAATTGAAATAGAAATATTGCTCTCCTGTGTGCAGTAAAGTAATCCTGTTAGTTATTGCACGTAGCCCACATAGGATGTTTGTTCAGAAATGTCGGACTCGCCGATGTATACGCAAGACATGGAATGTAATAAATATGATTATAAGTGGTGAATTCAGCGGAGTCGTATGATCACGTGAGACTGACGTGTCAGTTGCTGGTATTTACATATTCAATAACGCGACGAATAACAAAGTAAATACACCGAAATTAAAATGTACGGAACCCTTTAAGGGAGATGCAATATTTTAAAATACGAATAAAACTGACACAAACTCCGTACGGCCGTGGAAGACTATACAATAGTGGCGTGTGCAAGAGGGAGGGGATAAGTTCCACCCACTAACGATAGACGGGGAAACTTCAGTCGGGGAATGTTTTGTACTCAGTCAGGGAAGAATTGGACCATTGCTAATGGTGGCAAAATTTTACGTTCAGGGCTATTTATATAAATCTAATTTATACTCTAAATATGCCAGAATACATCATTTTAACGTCTCTTTTTATTTTCTAACGGAAGGACTACTATTCCCACCCATCCCCCACCCCCTCCCCAACAAAGAAGCCAGCCAATGACACCAGTGCAACACTCCCTTCTTTTATAAAATGCTTGATTGCCTCTGGCCATCTATAAAGGTTCAGATTCACATCTTAATCAGTCGGGGAAAATTTGCACTTACTATTAAATATCACCGCAATCGTACGTTTAGAATTATACTTACAGTCTACAGAGCCCTCAATTAGTTGTTCATCCTCAAAGTATTCATTGGCAGAACCTTGCGTTCAGAACTACTTATAGAAAGCTATAGTTTATACTCTAAATACCGCTCAGAATGCAATCTTCAAAGTTTAACCATTTTCTGAGGGAAGACCCCCAGGACACCCACCCTACGTGTAAGTTGTCTCCAATAATCCCTTTTATAAAACCCATTCATTCCCATCCGACCTTCCAGATACAAGTCACTTTCTAAATCAGTAGGGGGGGGGGGGGGGTGTGAGGGATTTCGCATTTATTAATATTTATTAGCACAAACGTGCGTTTAGAGCTACTTACACAGCCCTAAGTTATAGCTTAAATATTTATTAGAATGCATCATTTGACGTCTAAAGTTGTATTGTTGTATACAAGTGGAACACCACCAGACCCCCCCCCCCCACCCCACCCCTACATAGGAGTCAGGTTTCTGGATTACAAAATCGGTCATGGTTTTGATAAATTAACTCGAAGCATCTTTTTCATCTATTTGGAACAATATAGTTTAATCGTCTTAAGTTGCAGAATGTTTGTAGTAGATCATAATGTTCATAAGGATATTTTCCTTCGAGGTAAGTGGACGAATGGAATGATTTGCTTAAACTAAAGGCAATGGGAATTTTTGTTGATGCTTTATATGTTTATTTTAAGAATGCAACATAATTTAATGGCCTTGAGATCATTTTTTCATAGAAACCTTGACTAAACTGAACTAAGCTAATATTTTATCCTTATCTTAATTTTAAGAAACCTCCTCCCCCCCCCCCTCTTCCGGGGACAGCATAAAACCAGTAGTTCTTACACTGCAGTGTGTTCTTACACTTCACTGCACACGGAGTGCTAGCTCAGTGGTTAACGCCGGTGCAAAAATAGGCTCTTGTACATCACGTGTTACAACTACATACTAGATATGAGATTGGTCCAAGCTTCCCTTCTTGAGATATTGTGTTTACAAGGTTTTCACAATTTGACCCCTACTGATCCCAAATGACATTGACCTCCTTCCAAAAGAATAGGCTTCTTGCGCTCACACGAAGATAGACACACACACATCTGCCTGCATGACTACAAATGTTAGGATTAGGGGATACGTTGTTCGTGTGAACTTTTGGTAGAAATGGGAGTTATAGAGACAACAATTCCAAAAAAGTCTACAGTAAGTGAATGTGTGCCAACTGCAGAATAATAGGAAACAAGAAAAGTATCATAGAGACAAAACACTCTTCGTTCTTTACAGATGAAACCTTTGATTGAATTACGTGCAACGATGCGAGTGTTGTACCATCATAAACATACTGAGACGTAGAAGGCCATCTTTTCAATGAATCTATGTCACCGGAAGCTTCAGACCCGAGATATGGTAAGTAAATTCGCAGTTACGAATGATTACTTCGTAGCAAACGATTGTCACTAATGGCCGACCAGACTTTAACAAAAGAGATGGACGAACTTCCCTCCGATAAATGGCTCTACCGCCCTCTAATATTAAAGTCGATAGTCCTGAACGATAAGATGACTATCAAAAAGAGTAGCGATATACTTTAAATGTTAACGCCATTGCCCACCCTCGCCCTAGCTCCCGTAACTACCAGGGCGAACTCTTGCTTACCTCTGGATTTTTTAACACCGGAACAAGATAGTACGCACCACACAGTTCCACATCGAGTTAAAAAAATGAGTCTTCGAAGTAATGTGGTCTCTTGGTTTTTGAAAATGATTCACCATGTAAACACTACCATGGAGAGTCGGAAATATGAACACTCCTTATTATTTCAAATTTCCTTATCATGACCATGTAAATTATTAGCTATGAGGACCATAAGTTTTCGTTAGTTCTTTGAAGGTCTGAATTGTCTCAATCGACCAAATTTTCGTACAAAATGTACTTCCATCAACATACAAAGCAAACCCCCAACACCCCCCCAAAACAAAAACTAACTAAAAACCTAGTTGCTATCGTATCTAAAATCTGTTCTACTATTTGCTTTTTATTACTTTTATGGTTCCTCGAGAGGGAAACCTATGGAGACACTTTTGCAGATTGCACAGTCTGCAATGACCATAATGCGGATCGCAAAGTCGGTAATTACTATTACGTTTACATTCATCCAACACGGCAGCAAACAGGAAAGATGTACTCAAAGCCAAAGACTTTGTTATTTGGCCAGCAACGGCTAGACCGTCATTTCTTAGAAAGGTTGCTATTACTAGAGTCGTAGGGTCTGCGCTGTTTGTTCAATGTTAGAAAAACATTCAACAGGTAGAATAAATTATCAAAGACGCGTTAAATTGTACTTGGTACTATTAAATAAGTAAATGTTGATAATATTGTCTATTTAATATGTCTTTAAATGTTAAAAACAAGGTCGTGTTGATGTAGAAATTGTTAACACCTGTACAATAGTCCACGTACCTGACGCTTTTTAGGTTAGTACCATTATGTTGACAGGGGTAACTATTAAAGTTGGCATTAAATATAATACACTTCCTGTTGCAAAACTGCTCAATACAAAGAAGTAGAGCAAGTACATAATATAGTCTACCTACACGGTAACTTACTGCATGTTGTTACTCGAGTTTTGCGCCTGCAGTGTGCGGCGATCATCAGACGACTGGACATAAACATTCCTGTATGTGACCTTAACATGTTTCTTCCTAGCACGTTCGGGCGATTTGTTGACATGGCGACACTTTGAGACGAGCTCTGTTTTTTGTTTGTTTATAATGTTCTTGGTACGTAAGATTGCCAGCTTTTTATACTACGCAGAGGCTGCACTGGCCCGATTCATGTTTTGCGTGTTCGATTGTTTTACTATCTCCCAGCTAATACTGTGGCTATTTCCCCCTCTTCTCAGGTTCATATGTATTTTGACAGTTCTGTTTCTTTTTGGTACTTGGAAGGAAATATTTAGAGAAACAAATTGGTAGGCGTCTCCTCCTTTGGAATAAAGAGTTGATTTATTATCTTTTCTCTCCTAATCCTTCATTAGTGAATTGCATTATCATATAAAGAAATGTTCAATCACAAGATATGTTGCAAAAGAAAAGAAAAAAACACATAAAATGGGGGTGTAGATGGCAACAACTTACACCTCTTCAGCACATGGTCAGCTTATCAAGAGCTGTAAAAAAAAAAATTACCTGAAAAAAGGTTTTTGCATTGAATATTGCAGAAACGTAACAATTTCATAACAACTAATATATCTAGATATTCTTAATTTGTATACTATGCTAGACAAATAAGCCTCTCCTGCATGGCATCAAAGGAGGACCCCCCACTGAAATGTCTTTGCCCCCTCCCTTCCCCTTTGCTTGCCCCCCAAATGATATTGGTGGGCAAAATAAATTGGACGAAAATTACAAAATGCATTTACAGGCTCAGTTAAACCAGTTCGTGGTTGACATTAATCCATAATTGACGGGAAGCCTCAAATTAAAACCAGCCAATTGTGTCTCAGTGTATCCTATTATTTTGCTTTCTGCCACCATGCCCCTTCTCTCACCACACATGCTACCCAACGAGATAACCTGCAACCATGCTTGTTATATCATGCGTGTTTATTACTTAATAACATCGTTATATCGACCGTCAGAAATTAATGAGATACTGTTACTTGGCAGCTGCAGCATGATATATTACGTACTTTCAACATCACTCATGGGAACTCGCACAGACTGATTAGTCGTTAGAATAGACCTTACCAAAATATTGTTTGCAACGACTTTACAGATCCTAGCCGATTATTGTAATGAGACAGATGGAGTATGTTGCTGGACAGACAGTTTGTAGTGGTTGAATGAATGAATCATATACAGAATCATTTAAATCATAATTATAGTAAATCATAGACAATGAGATTGCTAAAACTGCACTGTCTGAAGCATATCTCAGAGCAAACTGAGAAAAGGGGAACCATAAGCGAGGAGAATTTGGAGAACAATGTAGAGAGATTTCACAGAGAGTTTAAGATGTGTGGAAATTGGAATATCTCATTCCCATTTATGATTGAAAATAGAATTTCATAGACATAAGTGTATATCTAAGCCTTTTGTCCCCCACTCTTTTGAAAGGCTATCTACATAGAGCATAGGCAGTCTTCATAGAGTTGCCCTATTGCAGAGGAATGCAAACTACAAAATTGTAGGCTACTAATAGTAGACATCGAACAGAAATGTTTTTGGTCTTTATTTACTCAACTTGACCAGAAAATTCTCTAAATTTGACTGGTTGTGTTACAGAAAAACTGACAGCCCTGCTGAAGGCTGTAAATTCCAAACTGGTATCACATTATGACACCATCATATTGTGTCTTTTGTATTACCGGCTACTGCCAGTGCCACGGAATTGAATAACCAGGCTACCCTAGAATCAGCTTCTATTTTGAGTTATTGGCTACTTGATTAATTTCTACCCAACGGATTAGTCTGAGGCTAATCATATGCAGTATATTGAACATTTTAATATCATTTTTCATGGCTAAAATCTCGGCCGATTTGATAAAATTGAAAGCTCTGAAGCCTCTCAATTCCGAAATATTGTATTCTTCCAGGGGCCCTTTGCCGGGCCCCAGGACCCCATGCAGAAAGGGCAAAGTGTTCTTGTAGACAGGTCAATAAACTGGATCCGCCACCTAAAGTGAAATCCTGACTACACGCTTGACTTTCTCTACAATATATCAAATTCACATTTATAGTTGGAATATCCCGTCAACGATTAAACCGTTCAATTTGGGTATAGAAACATTCTCAACAGTACCATTACCATGATTACAAGTGTTTGGGAACGGGCCATATTGCAAAAGTACCTAAACTGACCAAGCTGGTTCAGTGTGAAACTTGCCTCCCACTCGAAATCTTTGCCCCCCCCCCACCCACAGATAAAAGTCTGGTAATGCCACTGCCTGTTTTTGAATTCCAAGACATCCGACATATTTTGGTAATATATATGAGATATAGTACCTCAGCAATAGATCAATTTAATTGGGAATGTCCTTAAAGAATGTTTCAGTTTGATTGATATGATTTGCTTAGTGTATTAAGACGTGCAACATTGATACATTCATGAAAACCTGGCAACTAACCAGATGCTTTAATGCAACAAGAAAGTAACATTTTAACCCTTCCTTAGCACATGCACCAATCTGTTACCCTAATTTACATATAAGCACCTGCCCTGGTGTCTAATAGGACATCCACATACTGCTGTTCTCGTATTAATTCAAACATAAAATTAGGCTCATCTGAAGGTCTACAATATTTTTAATTCTTGGAAATGATTGAACTTCAGCTGTTTTACATTTTTTGGTGTTTCAGCTGTCTTCACAGACCAGCGGCATACCAATGTGAGGGCCAATAATGATACTACAACGTTCCCCCAACTATTCCTTAATCCGTATCGTCTTGATGCACATCGAGAAAAATCATCCTCATGTCACTTGAAGTTTGTTTTCCCTAAACCTTTCCACTAAAATCAACGTTGCTGTGTAGGTAGAGATTCATCGTGTAGGAGCAGGCGTTTGTGTAGTTACCGTCTCCTCTGTAAGTTCATCCTCCTCCTGTGTAGGTACATCAGGCTCTTTTGTAGATACATCAAGCTCTGTGGTAGGTACATCAGGCTTCTGTGTAGGTACATCATGCTCCTGTGTAGGTACATCATACTCCAGTGTAGGTACATCAGGCCCATGTGCAGGAACATCATGCTTCTGTGTAGACATTAATAAATGTTAATGATATGTTTCTGTCTTAAATATTACAGAGATGTGAAATATCATCTTTATTACCATGAAATATAACATGAACTGTATACTCACTGTAAACAAACTGGAATTGAACACTTACCAATGGATTAATTGGTGACGATCTTGATATATGCATTGATTGTGGAGCTGTCTCGAAGGGAAAGCAAACATGGTAACTTGCTGGATCCCTGGCTAGCTTTGTAAGATTTACGCTGGAAGTCATCTTAATTAAGTGATATTATTAAATATAACAGATCCCTCTTCCAATACCAGCTCAACAAATTCACAGAACTACCTTCTTCTGTAGCATTACCTATTGAACCAAAGAGAATAACAATTGTATAAATGACAAAAAAGGAATTCCATAACCGTTAAAATGATTCCACATATTTGCCAATGTGTGGTGGTAGATTTGTCTGCAGACTGTACCTTTTCGAACCAACTAAGTTTTCCACTAAACAATCCATGTTGATGTGTATGTAGGTAGAGATGTGTAAGCGCAGGCTTTTGTGTAGTTACCACCTCCTGTGTAGGTACATCAGGCTCCTGTGCAGGTAGATAATACCCCTTTGTAGGAACACCATGCTCCTGTGTAGGAACATCAGGCCCCTGTGTAGGTACATCAGGCCCACATGTAGGAACATAATTCCTCTGTGTAGATACAAACAGAAATACATAACTGTTAATGATATGTTTCAATCTTAAATATTACAGAGATGTGATGTATTATCCTTGCATCACTTTATCTCATATGTAACCAAGCACCCTGGGAGTGCACATACAGTTTCATGGAAAGTATAGTTAGAGATAAAAAAAAACTCTAGGCATGTATACAATGCATACTAAGTTTGATATGAAAGTCAATGCCTGCCCCATGCACAAACACAACATGCACACATACTCACATCCACAACAGAAACGAAATATAACTTACCTTTTTGTCACTTTCTTGTCAATATAAAGTTATCCTAGAGGAGTTTTGGATTTTCCACTTTGGCCAGCCACGTGGCCAGCCACAAAACACTCCATGATGATATGTGGACTCCTGTGAAGCGGCTTATTAGTCCTATGTAGGTTCATTACGGCCCTGCATAGTCACTAAAAAAAAACAGTGATATTTTGGTATTTAAATATTAGAACTATATTTGCTATAAGGAAAAACATTTACTGTGATATATCAGGGCTAGAAAGCTGCTGGTAATTCCTGACATTTGTAAGCTGGATATTACATGAATCAGACACCCATCATTAAAAGGGAAATGTGTTCTCTTTTACTATAAACGACATATTTAAATGAATATATATTGGAGATATTATCATGCATCTACTGCATGATTGCTTATGGCAATAACAGTTAACATATGTCATAATATGTAAACTATAACGAATGTGGTATGTGCATTGAAAAAAAAATACAAGATTATTGCTCCTAGTGATGAGGCTTGGACATTAAATGGGTATGTGACTGTTATGAGGAAACGAAACATGCTCTACACTGTCAGTGGAAAACCACATCTCAATGTCTTGACTCAAGATATTGGTTGATTGGATGAACCTATTTTGACTAGTAAAATCCTCCATTCGTCCATGCAATGGATCATTATAGTAGGTGGTCTGTGGTGTCGAAACAGCAAATGTTTGCAAGTCTACTTTTCTATTTTGATATTTTATTTGATGTATTTGTGAAACCTGGTACATTTGGACTGTTGGCTAGCTATTAAGGTTCTATGTATTTAGAATTTAATTGGAAGGCAACGTTTTGTAGAAATATTGTCTTCCTCCGTGAATATGGGAGTTGAATATTATGAATTAAAACAAAAAGAAATTTTAAGCTGAATTGCGATGACATCATTCAGTTGTTGCCAGATGCATTTCACAAAATACCACCAAATTTAAAGATTTTCCGTCTTTGCCATTAGACATATTTTTAAGGTTTTGACACAGATTTTCAGCATTTTCTCTAAGGAATCAACTTCAGCCACCTGAATACCCCTTGAATGTTACTGTGAATACATATTATTTCCCAGATAACATCATGCTAGCGGTCCACCGGCGGCCCGCCAGCTGCACCACTGGCGGTCCACCGGCGGGGAAAGCCGGCGGAACGCCAGAGATTTGGCCGGCTTTAATCCGGCGGTCTGCCGGCGTCTACGCCAGAAGACCGCCGGAGAGACGCCAGCGTACCGCCGGTGTACCGCCAGTGTTTCACAAGCAGACCGCTAAAGAAACGCCAGCGTACCGCCGGTGTACCGCCAGTGTTCCACCGGCAGATCGCCGAAGAAACTCCAGCGTACCGCCGGTGTTCCACCAGTAGACCGCCAAAGAAACGCCAGCGTACCGCCGAAGAAACGCCAGCGTACCGCCGGTGTACCGTCAGTGTTCCACCAGCAGACCGCCGAAGAAACGCCAGTGTACCGCCGGTGTACTACCAGCAGACCGCCGGAGAAACACAAGCTTACCACCGGAGTACCGCTGAATTTCTGTCAGAGAGAGCCACTGGCTATCCACTAGCTAATATCCAGTGTTCTGGCGACCTGCTAGCCCAAATCTGGTATTCCGCCAGCAACCCGCTAGGCAGAGATCTTCACATGAATTGCTAACCAAATATCTGTGTTCCGGCAGAAAACTGTCTGTCAAATATCTGGTTTTGTCCCAGCACATTGTCAAGGGAATGCCAGCAAGAGTGCCAGCTTGTTTGGGGTGTACTACTAGAACAGAGCTATTGGTCTACCTGCAGATTTTACTGAATTACACATGCGGTTACATGTGAAGAAATAATGACTAACACAGTGAAATTAGTTGCTATCATTTTATTACGCCTGTAAATTACAAAGCGAGAAAATGAGTTCCAGCATTAAATATTGCAACAGCACTAAAGAAATTCACTCGTCAACTGTTTGTGGTGTAGTCCGAGATTTTCGCCCTCCCTCACAATCAGATGCATCCTTCAGAAATCTCACCACCGCCGCCTGAATATCAGATGAAGTCGATTGTGCAGTTCCTCCGTACAGCTTCTGTTAATACGAAACACATTACACAAAACATTACATAAAAGACTGCATTCTACACAAGCAATAAAATGAAGCCAATAATGGGTTACCCGATACTCATAGCTAGAACAGTTACTACTGTTCATGTTCCACAACCATGTATCAGTTACTACTGTACTGTGCTCGTAACACAGTAACATGTGTTACAGGTGGCACGTGGCAAGTTTTTTGTAAATGCAAATTTAAAAAAAAAAATTAAATTATAAAATTTAAAACATTAAAAAAAATTAAATTTAAACTTTTTTTAAAATTACTGCAAATTTTCACCTGTCTGACTCTTAGTTCGAGGTGTCACAGCTTTTTGATAATTACTGTGCCAACTGTAACACTAGCTATGAGTATCGGCTGGGGTCTCACATTATGATCACAATTGGTTAAACTACATTATTCACATTTTCACACATTTACCATTTTTTCAGTGATATACGAAATATTTCCTTTGCCTTTGACAGTCACCTTCTTTCATTTTATACTGAACACATGCATTACTGTTGCAAATCCAGGTCCCATCAATTGGGAAAGAAAGTGACAATGGACTGGTCAATAAAATCATATGGTGAATTAACTTTAAAATCAATGCTGAATGCTGCTTTTCAACTGCATCTGAAACAACACATCTTACATCAACATATATTTGTAGTAACTTTTTTAAATGACCAGAATTCAATGTATATTAAAGCAAGAATTCTCGTTGATGGGGTGTTGCATTGAAAAGTTGGCCGATCCATGAGTCAAATTCACAACCCCTTCCCCACAACTCAAGGTTCTCTTCACTGCTGCTGAAAACAAAAATGACACATATAAACTCACTTTCAATTATGTATTTCATACACTTCGCAAAGGCTGTTTTCCCAGTGGTACATGTCCAGTTCAGTGTGGTAGCAACTGCATTTGCCAATACATCACCCATGATTCTTTAACGCACTCCTTCAACATGTTGCCACCAAGAATTGATAGTCTTTTCTTCTTGAAACAACAACAAAAGAAAAGTTAATCAGAAACCATTCAATAATTATTATACAAACATAAATATTCAAGTAATTCTATTTCATCCCACACTTTGGCATCTTTTGCTAATTTCTTATCAATATTTTAAGAGGAACTAGCAATGCAGTGCTGCAATGTTCCTTTCTGAGTCCAGTCAAAAACAAGATTGATTTAACAGCCCACTTATGTAGAATGCACCGCAATGTAAAATCATTTCTGGCCAAACTCTTGTTATCTAAATGCTTTCATGTCTGTTACTACCTTAGAATTTTAATTGTCTCCCAGGAAAAGGAAATTAGCCCCTCAGGAAATATTTTATTTTGTACAGACCACTGACACAATAAAACCTGACTTGGCTTCAAATTTATAATGATAAACTAACATTACACTCTGGAAAACTGTTTTCTGATTACTTTCCTTACACTTTTAAACTGACTTACCAAATATCTTTCCAAAGCCTTGTTTGTTTCAATAGAGTCATCCAGGTTATTAAATTCCTCCAAAGATCCCACAGGAATAGTAATGCGCTGGCTTCTAACTTAGTTCTTGAAAATCCTGATCTGGAAAAATTGATAAATTGTGATTAAATCTGCTGACTCCATCTTCCTCAAAAAGCAACAACAACAACAACATACTTTGGTGTTTCCATACTGCAAATTAAAGTTAACAGTAAATAAGTTCACAACAACATATTGTGCAGGAGAGGAATGGCTATCTGTCGCTCCTTTATATACTTAGAATCCTTTCACTATTAACTTCAACTGTGTCATCATGCAGCTCAAAAGTTATCATTATTGCATGTTTCTTGTAAAATAGTGTTGACATGCCCATCAACCTCATTTTGTATTTTCCTTGTTTAGTTCGCCAGGGATTTCACATGAGTCATTTTTTCCCCTGTTAATCTACCACAAAGAAAGAACCAAAAACAACAACCTAGAGCTCTTCATTCTGTATCCATTACTTACAATGGGCATCACCCCTTCAATTAATTTTTTTTTTGGAGAACTTCCTACAGTGTCCCTATATAAGGTCAAATTTACATCATCAAATACAGACAAATCATGTTATTTGTTACTTTGTCTGCAGAGCTTTTTAAACAGAATAACAACTGGTAATTACCCTCCTGCTTGCCCAAAGTTGTATCTACTTTCATTGCCATTTAATTCACCTGGGAATACAATAGAGGGGCAAACTGAACCTAAACTACCTCCACTAACTATGCTTTCAATGATTTATTGCCAAGGAATTTAAACAGTTCTCCCCCCCCCCCCGCAACACTGTAAACTTTTAACCCTTTAAAGTAACGTTCCATAGAGTTAAATAGTGGCATGCAGTACAGACATAGCATAGAGGCAGTTCAGCTATTGGGCAAATAAACTTTACTTTAACTGAGGATCACTTCAATGTAGGCAGTTATTTTCTTGGAAATCATGCGCAGAATGATTCACCAGAAACTGAGCACATGGAATAGACCCAATGCAAATATTTCAAATTGACAGTAGCCAAGACAAAAAGCAACAAAAAGAGATAAGGCAGCCACAATTTTTTTAGAAGCCTAGAGGCTAGATATGAAATATTTTTCATTATCGTGTTGGTTGGTATCACCAAAGGCGTAGGAACCGGGGGGCTGGGGGGTGCCAGCCCCCCAGTGAAAAATGTGGAGGGGCGGAAGTATCATTCCGCCCCCCCCCCCGCAAGTCAGAAAACCCCTTTTTCATTTCAAAATGAGAAAAAAGTCTCATCTGGAGCACCAAATTGCATCTAAGGCCAGGCGAAAATACAAAATTAAGTTTACAAAATGGAGTGGGTGTTGAAGTGTGCCATATTGCACCCTCTTCCAGGCGGGCCATCAGTTTTCAGCCCCCCACTCAAAGGTACCTTCCTATGCTACTGGGTATCACTATACTCCACAGGAGTACTCATAAACTATGATGACGATGATCTATTGTTCTCCAAAATGCTTAATTTGTCACATAAACTTTGAAGCCTAAGCACTAAACATGAAATCCAAAAAGATTTAACCACCAACCCATTCCTGATACTTAAAAACAACCATACTTATATTATTATTAATAAGGTTTTAACATTGAGTCTTCACCTTCTTAACTAGGCCTAGGGGCCTAGCTATAAACAAATAAAACAGTACATTATTTCTTAAAAGTTATGGATGACCATGATTTTTCAATACTGTAAAATACCAAATGATTTAAAACTAGGCCTAGGCCCCTAGTACTAGTGTACTACTACTACTAGTAGTAACTAGTACTAGGTATAGTAATATATATTTCAGAATATGATATTTAAAATTAGGAGGAAGCCTTCCATAGTCATCTAGTAATATTTACAGTATTAACCTTCTGCAGATAACAGTTTTCTTCTAATACAGTCAGCAAACAAATGTTTCGGCATAACATTGCATAACCTAGCTATTATACAAACAACGGTCATTAGTTTACCTTTATGTGTGATCGTTATTGCTCAGCCTAACACAATTAACACCTACAAATGTAGGCTAGGTGTAATTCATACACCGCGAAAGGCTTCTCATTAAGCGATACATTCTAGCCTAACGCTAGATTACGTCTAAGTTTATTTAAAAAATAGTCACTTCAAATACTTGCGAAATCAATTATGTACAACTGTCAACCCTTAGTAAGAAAAAACAGGTACATACCTCTTAAGCAAATTTGTATCTGCAGACTGCAAGTACTTTCAAAAGAATAGATCAGGATATCCGACATCGAAAGAGTTTTAACGGATTACGAAAGCGACCGCTTTTCAAACTAGCTGCTATATATGAGGACACTGAGCATTGCGGTTTAGCGATTGGATGCCAGTTATACTAGGCTCGTTCGATCAGTCAAAAATGTTTTCTGAACTGTTTTCTCTCAACTTCGCTAAATTGTTGATTAATAAATACTTCTTGGGATAGTTGAAATTTATTAAAGTATTTGGATATCGCTTATAACGTTATTGCTTAATATTTATTTCAGAATTTGAATTTGTTGAAAATATTATTCTGTAAGTGTTCCTGTGGTTAAGGGTATTACCCGCCCATTTTGCCCAAATGCTTGCCAACATTTCTTCATGTGGTATCCGTCAGACTCGTTCGATCAGTAATTTTTTTCCCCTTCAAATATTATGTAGTGTATGATAATATATATTACATTGGATGGTAAGCAAAATTTAACTACTTTGAGTTAGCTCAATCTTTAATTACCTTATAGTTATTGGCGAATATAGGTTATAGGAAAATATTATTCTGTTAATTGTGCCAGTGTGGTAAGGTAACTTCCCGCCAATTCTGCACAAAAGCTATCCAACATTTCCTCCGGCGGTACTGCTGTCGGCATTCCGCTGGACTTACAAGCCAGCTGTAATATCTATCGGTCCGTTAGCGGGCCACCAGCCGTTGCCTAATAACGTATTAGCCCATGCAGCCGCATACTATGTACACAAAATCCAAGTATTCTTAATTTTTCTCTCCACAGGAACAAATATATACAAAAAGCACAGGTAAAATAGTTTCATAGAAACTCATCTTTAACTAAACTTTCACATAGAGACTTAAGATTTTGGACAGACCCGATCCGATGGTCAATGTGTATGTGAGCTTGTGTAAATTGCTGAGTGACTTTCTTAACATAATATTTGTGGGAAATTTTCTACGGTGTTACGTGGTCGGTCTGCTGTCGGAATTCTGCTAGGTGTTTCCAAGCAACAATGTCTATCGGTCCGTTGGCGGTCCTCCAGCGTGTAACCACCGGCTTTTTTACGACGTCGATACGCTGTTGGTCCGCTGTCGGCAATACGCTGGGTTTTTCCAAGCAGCTATGGCTATCGGTCCGTTGGCGGACCTCCAGCGTGTAACCGCCGGCTTTATTACGACGTCGATACGCTGTTGGTCCGCTGTCGGCAATACGCTGGGTTTTTCCAAGCAGCAATGTCTATCGGTCCGTTGGCGGACCTCCAGCTTTTTACCGCCAGCGTTTTTACGCCAGCGGACCGCCAGTGTGATGCGTACTGGGTTGTATGCATGTATTGTTAGATAAATTATCAACCTGAATGAAGTCATCAATATCAATCCAGTCAATAGTTATCATTACCTTGGCTCTCCACATACTCTCGAAGATCTCTTCGGCCGGCCTTGTCCAAAGCTGTAGCAAGCACTCTGCAGGTGGCCCCAGTACCATTCCTTTTTCTCCAGAGTCGAAGCATAAAGTATTTTGTGTCTTGATGACACCGGCGATTATCTTCCTTTAAATTATCAAGATCAGCATCGCTAATATTCAGATACCTGGCAAGGCTTTGCCACTCTGAACACAGCTTTTCTGCCAAATACTACAAGAAAGATGAATTGAAATTAAATCTGCTTCATTTACATTCAAAACATAAATATCTTACACTAAGGACAATTTATAGAATAGCTGTGGATAGAAGAGACCTCGATAAATTGGTACACTACTTGCTTGTGGTCTAGTTGAAACAACTTAATTGATGTGGCAATAAAACATCAGAGGGGCTAACTCCAGGAACAAAGCATAAAGTAGTTTGTGGTTACGATATTCCCGGTATTATTTTCTTTTATATTATGAAGATTGCATTCGCTAATGTTCAACCCCCTGACAAGCATTTGCCACTCTCCAGTCAGTTTTGGTACCAACTCCTACAACAAAGATGAAATGGTCGGAAGATACCTCAATGAGTTTGTAAACTAATGGCTTGTGGTCTAGTTGAAACAAATAAATTGATGTGACAATAGAACATCAGAGGGGCTTATATTGTAATATTTGTACAAATAGTAGATGCTTCATTGTCCAGTAACTAAAAAAAACATTTGTACAGATAGTAGATGCTTCATTGTCCAGTAACTATAAAAAACTACCCTAAATACCCTAAATAACTGCCCTAAATAACTACCCTAAATACCCTAAATAACTGCCTATCTTCTTTCTGCCACACAAATACATAACATAATGCTATTTCCACTTGGAACAGTATTATATCTGTACAATCCTTACAAATTTACTTATAAAAAGCAAATTTCAGAACCCACCAGACCTCTGGGAGAATGGCCACAAATAAGTTAATTTATTACAGTCATTGGTATATGACATATTAGGTAGTAGAGCCATGGGATGCAGGATGAGGCATGACAGCTAGCAGGACACTTTACTGATCACAGACCACCCTGCACAACCCCTCCAAACTAACACAACAATTTTGTCGCCTATCCCTGGATCATTGTTGTAGGATATTGACAAACATCATTAGGATAATAAATACCTCTATAATGCAATCAGATACTGTACTGTCTGCAATTTCACCTGTGGACTGATTCCCCTGTGGAAGAGAACATACATTACCATTAAACTTGCCACAAAGATACATTGTTCCAAACTAATCTTTTCGAAGGCTGCAAAATACACTAATTTATCTTACACATACTATAATAGCTAATTCAATCTCCATATAATTGGTGTAAGGATGAAACCATAGCATTAGAGAAGAATTGCAAGAAGTGGGAGAAAAGGAGGTATTACCAAACGGGTAGAAACACACGCATAGAGAAAAGAATCTACTCATTTAAATCACTTCCTGATATTCATTAATTATTTTCTCCATCTCTCCATTCACACACCCTTGCAAAATATTGTCGTCTTGTAAAATATGTTTTTACTTTTATTTTGCAAATGGAAATGCAAAGAATGCTCAGTATCATGCATAGCTTGTCATCATGATTAAGCAATCATATATTTCTTGTTATACTAGACATTTTCTTTTGCTTTTCATAAAAGTACAAAGTCTTGAGTTTTATAGACCTTATGTTCCTCCATATCATTTTATGGCTGGACCACAGTTTGCCTCTTACTCTACATTTTATATCAGTTAGAAAGTAAAGAAGTCTGTATACATTTCATAAAACTATATGTTGAGAGGTGTTCGTGGTGTTCGAGGTTAAAGTAGGGAGTTGTTATGGAACAACTCCCTGGTTAAAGCCAAATGCAGAAGTTACAATATCATCAAGTAAACATAAACACCAGGAAGGTTACAAACATTATGGAGAGATTCATTAAATGCCAGACCTATTTTGCATGGCGTTGTGACATCTAAAAGCCTATACAAAAACATAATTTAATATAGCCAGTTGATAATAATAAAACTGATGCTGGTTGCACAATTCAGGCCAAAAGCAGATCAAAAATTATTTCCTGACTATCTACAGAATTGTATGACAAAATTAGTAATGTTGACACCTAAAATTATCTTCAATAGTTGTGAGGTATATAATGCAACACATTACAATTATGTTACAACCCTAAAATTTTTTTTTGTTAAATTGATGTCAGGTACAATGGTTCACTTTAATATTACATCATGCAGCACATGCTAATGAGGCTATGATCCCTCAACTCAAGTGGAAAATGTCTACCTATTCAGATGATGCAGTGCTGAATAAAACAGTAGCTATTAACCACTTAGTTCATGAAAATGTCAAGAGCATGTAAGCTTAACAGCTTGATGATTACACTACTGATCTAGCCTTTTTGATTCCTTGTTACAAATTCTGTTAAATCATTTCCATTTCAAAACAACATACCTCCATTTCTATTTCAAATGTAATCGGATTATAGTCCCCCTGTTGTGCTGTAAAATTGCAGAATGAGTCCATATTTTGTTTCCTATGAAGTACAAATGGCTCTACGCGTTCTTCAGACAATGCTATAGATCGCCAAGGTATCTCCTTAAAAAGAAAGAAAATAATAAATGCAATTTGTGAGGTTAAACCATGGAGATGCATTGCTTAACCAGAATGCAAAATGCAATGTGGTTTCGATGATGTAACATGAACAGTTTTCTGCATGAATCTGACGTAATGTATAGTGAGGGTGTACACATTTGCAAGAGTTTTAGATTTGACCTCTGATGACCCAAGATGACCTTTGACCTCCACCAAAAACAATAGGCTTCTTTAACTCAATGTGTTACTTCTACACACTACATTAGAGCCAAGCTTCCAGTATTGAGATATCGTGATTGCAAGGTTTTCACAATTTGACCCTGGTGACCCCAAATGACCTTTGTCCTCCATGAAAAACAGTAGGCTTCTTTTACACAATGTGGTACTCCTTCACACTAAATATGAGGTCTGCCCATGATTCCCGTCTTGAGATATCATGTTTACGAGGTTTTCACAATTTGACCACTGGTGACCCCAAATAACCTTTGACCTCCACCAAAAACGATAGAATGTTTGTACTCAATGTGGTACTTCTACACACTAAATATGAAGTCTGCCCATGCTTCCCATCTTGAGATATTGTGTTTACAAAGTTTTCACAATTTGATCCCTGGTGACCCCAAATGACCTTTAACTTCCACCATAACAATAGGCTTCTTGTGCTCAATGTGTTACTTCTATACACTAACTATGAGGTTGGTCTGACTTTCCCTTCTTGCGATATCGTGTTTACAAGTTTTCACAATTTGACCCCTGGTGACCCCAAATGACCTTTGACCTCCACCCAAAAAATAGGCTTCTTGTATTCAATGTGGTACTTCTACACATTAAATATGAAATTGGCCTGACCTTCCCCTCTTGAGATATTGTGTTTACTAGCTGGGCGTCACAAACACAAACACACACACACACAGTTACACGCACACATACGCCATCATGAATGCATAGGTTACGATTATCATCGAAACCAAAAAACTTCATGGTATGCTTCCAGTGCAGATGATATATCAAAGAAATATTTATGTCACAGTATTTTAGAGCGAGTAAATACGATGCACCACATCTCCTACCCGAGCTGACATTGTACAGTAAGTGCATAACTTAGTACAATTGTGTATATACCATAGTATTATACCATGTTAGCCAGAGTGCTGTATGTCATTATAAGTTCAACCTGGTTAGCGCTTGCTTGGTTTATACCCACAGAAAAAAAAAGTTTTTCAGGGTATCATGTGATCTACGAAGTGACCAAAGCTCTTCCTTATCTTAGCTTATGAAGCAGCTGCAGCAGGAATAAACTTTCACAAAAGAGTTTGAGGAGTGAGATAAGGAAGTTAGCTTTGGTTGCTTTGTTTAATAATCATTTGATACCTTGAAATTGTTGTTTTTTCCGAGTTTAAACCAAGTTGAACTTGTAATGGTAAACAAAGGAAACGTGACATTTAATCATACTCACATTTAATAACACATGCTGTTATCAAGTCTAAATTAAAGTACTCTGTTAATATCTAACCAATTGTCAATTGAAATATGCAAATTACAAAATTTACTTTCTTTGCTTTTCTTTGCTCTGTAAACCAAGTATCGCCTGGATCAGTGCCATTAAATGATATAGTTAATGGCTGTTTTCCTTCTTTCAAAAATGTTAAATGGAAGCGTCGTTCAGGTTTCATATCTTGATTCCATTTTAGTATCTGAAATGGAAATAATATACTAGATGATATTCTCAATTTATGTCAATCTTACTCATCAATTCATAGGTTAGTTATAAAAAAAAGCATTCTTACTTTTGTAAAAAATATGTTTGCCGGTGTACTATTTTAGAAAGAATGATGCATCACAACACACCATTTAATAATAATTTACATTTGGTTCACCACGTTCAGGAATGTCTTCGTAATATCCAACTTCTACTTTGGCAGTTTGCTTATTTCGTAGTATCTTTTTCGCTGCAAATACCACAAGATTCTTAGCTTCAACTTCGGTGTCATCAATTATAACCTTCAACCAGCAAAAGCCAAGTAGCCTCACTGTACACTTTGAACGATGAAAGATGTAAGGGCTGAGCGGTCTCTCTTCCCAACGGGGTCTTTGGCCTGTCAAGTTTACAGAAATGAATTTCAATCAGATAAATGAAATCACTAAGAGTTTTGGGTTTGATATTTTATACTAAAACAGTCAGTAAACGTTGTGCACGGTATTTCATAAATATTAACTGATCATAATGCAAGCTGTCAATTTGATCTCATTGCTCAGAATTTGCTTTCCAGTGTGTTTGTCTATGATTGAATTTACTTTTAGCTGAAACGGTGAATAGTTTGCTTACTAAGTAAATATTTATTATCATTATACAGAGATGTCAATGTAAATTACAATGATGTTTCTTCTTTTAGTAACATCCTGACACATTGACCGCACCAGAGCAGCAATAAACAATACACAGGATAGAAGGATTTATGAAGTGTCTATCAATATTAAGAGGAGTGTGTATTTCTGAGAAAGCTTTTTTATTAATCCGTTCCCTGTGGGGGAGTGAAATAACAAGAGCCCAGGGGCACTGTGCTTCCTTGCGTAGGGGTATATGACAATACCAGGTGCGTATCCAGGGGGGGCGTTGGGGGCGCGCGCCCCCCGGGTAAGAAAAAGAGGAGAGAAAAAAAGAGAAGAAAAAAAGGAAAAAAGAGGGGGGAAGAGAGGAGGAGGAGGAGAGGAAGGAAGGGAAAAGAAAAAGAAGAAAGAGAGGAAAGGGAGAATAGGAGGGAGTTAAAGAAAAACGCCAAGACACCGGGAAGAGAAAGAGGAACAGTGACATTATTACAGCGCTGATCCCTATTATATACACAGGGTAGCCAGTGACGGATCAAGGATTTCGGAAGAGGCGTGTGCCTCACCCTACCCCTTACACCGACAACTCCATTTTTGACGTTTCCATTTTTCTTCTCTCACTCATGATCTATATATTCTGTATATGGTCTATCATAACGCGTGTGTGTGTATATACGCCTTAATTGTAGAACGGTGCTATGAAACCAACTGTGGCTGGTCTCGAACTCGACCGTGTCGTCGGGGAACATGACAAATTTCGGGAAGGGGGCGACCGCCCCCCCCCCCCCTTCAGCATATTTTTTTTATGATATCGCTAGTAATTTCAAAATAGAAAGTGCTTAGATGCAACTTATAAGGCCTGGGAAGTGTCATTTCCAGCGATCTGGGAGGCATCTTCGGCCAAAATTTTCTTATACGCTTCGCGCCAACTAATGGAGGAGCTACGCTTACTAATTTGCCTACAGGCTTCGCCCTTTCCTTGGCGAATTCCTTGCTACGCGCCGGTTATACATATATATTGGTTTTTGGCATCTAACTGACCTTTGGTAACCTTTTGCGGGCACCAAAAACAATAGGGATCTTCCTCTAACTATGGGATATCCACCCACCAAGTTTGATCATGATACATTCATTCTTTATTGAGATATCGTGTACACAAGCCAAGCGTCACATACACACACACACTCATAAACGCGTACACACACCAAGTTGAACGCATAGGTTCCTTGCTTTGCAAAAAGCAAGGAACCAAAAATCAAGATCCAACAGTCTGTATAATTCACAATTTACAATTTCACAATTCACAATCTTCATTCTACAACTTTGCAACCACCCCCCCCCCCCCCAATAAAAAACACCAGAAAGCCAGTGGACTTGTTGCGATTCCTTGCCAATTGTTTTCGACATTGTTGATTAAATTTGTCAGCAAGGTTCTTTCACTGACTGTGGACCTACCTACTATTATGTTAGCTTACCATGTTTACAAGCTATTTTTAGCAATAATCAACTCATGCCCTGCCCCCTAATAAATGTGCATACTATCACATTGAACATACATTATCATGTACTCGCTATCTACCAACACCTTCACACAAAGTATGATTCAATTCTGTGACCTCATTACTATTCTTGACATGAGCGCCAAAATGAATGGGCTCTTCTACTCACTATGGTGCATATATGTACCAAGTATGACTTCAATCCAACTTGTCGTTGTTCAGTTACCGTGTTTACAAGCTATTTTGGTGAAAATAAACTAAAGCCCCGCCCTCTAATAAATATGCATAATATCAACTTGAGCATACATCACAATGTACCCACTATCTACCAACACATTAATACCAAGTATAAATAAATTCTGACTTTTGGTTGAGCAGTTATTAGCATTTGAAGACTTTCACGTTTGCCCCTGTGACCTCATTATTATTCATTAGATGAGCACCAAAACCAACAGAGTTCTTCTACTCACTATGGCGCATATATGTACCACGTATGATTTCAATCCAATTTTTCATTGTTCCGTTACCATGTTTACAAGCTATTTTAGTGAATAAACTTATGCCCGCCCCCTTATATAAATACGCATAATATCAACTTGAACATACATCACCATGTACCCACTATCTACCAACACATTAATACCAAGTATGAATGAATTCTGACTTTCGGTTGTGGAGTTATTAGCATTTGGGGATCTTCACGTTTGCCCCTGTGACCTCATTATTATTCATTAGATGAGCACCAAAACCAATAGAGTTCTTCTACTCACTATGGCGCATCTATGAAATAATTATGACTTCAATTCAACCTGTCGTTGTTCAGTTACCGTGTTTTACAAGCTATTTTAGTGAAAATCAACTTAAGCCATGCCCCCTAATAAATATACATAATATCAAATTGAACATATATCAAAATGTACCTGCTGTCTACCAACATATTAATACCAAGTAAAAATAAATTCTGACTTTTGGTTGAGCAGTTATTAGCATTTGAAGATTTTTACGTTTGACCCAGTGACCTCATTATTATTGATGAAATGAGCACCAAAATCAATATGCTTCTTTTACTCAGTATGGCGCATCTATGCACCACGTATAACTTCAGTCCAACTTGCCATTGTTGAGTTATCGTGTTTACCAAGGGCGTCTCATACACACACACACAAACGCAAACACACACGCAATCACCATCACATCAAAGACCAACATAAATTCGTCCTATTACCCATTCAGTTTTGGTATCATTTCCCATTGTCACTTTATATTAAGGTAATAGCTAACTTGTGAAGGTTGCACAACTATTTAACATTTTTCATTTTGTATTTAATGCAAAACTTCAGATCATTAATCTTTCACTATAGGCTACTAGAAATTGTACCAGGCCATCAACTAGATTTGCAAGCCTTCCCAGAATCAGGCAAAAGGCACAAGGTACAAGAATCCTCTGCAGGACCCATAAAAGCTAGTTAGCAATGTTATATTGGTCCAGACAAAAGTGACAAGAAAGAGTTCCATCAATTCCGATTAGATTTGCTAGCCTCCCCTAAACCAATCACACAAGACACCACTTACAAAGACTCGCTGCTTGTCCCATACAGCTGGTGAACCAAGCCATTTTATTGGTCCAGAGAAGAAAAAAAAAAGAGTTCAATGCATTCCTTCATCAAGTCAAAAATTGAATATGTTGCAGTGGTCTTGAAGTGCACTGCCCTATGAAGAATTGTCAGAAAGATGCTTCTTTCATTTTAATGCATGACTTATTCATTGTGTTGCAGCCAAGTCTTCAACCACAAGATAATATCATACTAAATAATTTGTTGGCTGCATTTTTATATCTCCGAATCCTATTCACCAAAGTTTGCGGTTATAACAAGCACCCTTGACTAAACAGTTCTGTTGTAAATAATTTTTCAAAAGTTCTGAATGTTTACTTAGAGTTACTTTTCTCTAAATGAATATTATTTGTTTTAGCTTCTTTGATGAAAGGCAACAGTGTGGTATAGCAAATAAACGTTCACTGTTGCAGTGTATGTTATCAACTTTTCCATTCCACAATGCATTCCACACATGTTAGGTGGCAACTGTTGGTAGGGAGTAAAGTGAGATATTGTATGTGATAAATCATGTGAAGTTAAATTAAGTACAATAATGTGTGTAATTAAGCAAAATAAAGTAAGATAAAGTGAGATTTACCTTCTTCATGGTGACTGACATAAATCTTGGCTTTAGCTTTTTCCTCATTAATAAAAGTTAGACAATGTGGTAAGGTCAATGAAACTTCACGTTTCAACTGCAAACCATTCGGCAGAAGCTCCAATACCACTGATGAATTACTAGAAAAGGATGTGGCTGGTTCATTCGAAAGACTTGGTGGAACTATTTTTACTTGGATATTGTGTTCCTCTGTCACTGCTTTTGGTGGAAAAACCAGTTTAATACCCGTGTTTGGAATCTGTAATAATCCTCCCTTTCCAGATATGGAAGATGTTATTTTCATGGTGTCTGGAGGCTTCCAGTCTGAGGGAAAATAGTATAATTGGTCCCTGATAGTATCATCTGTTTATACTTTAAACAATATTCCAGTGATTGATGTTCACTGTTTACATAGTTACTGGAAATTATCCATCTTTGTAAAAGCATATGCTACTAGAAGTTTTATTTTATTTAAACATTATAATTTAACTTAATGAATGCATCTGTTAGCACCCCAGTTTGTTAAGTGAAGGCAAGTTAGCTTTTATTAATTCAAAAGATAAAAATGATTTATCCCTTGAGGAAATAACTTTCTTACACCTTGATAAACTAACACATGCAGAGAACATAGACAATAAATCGCCAAAATGAATCACATTTCACGGAAATGAAAAGTTATGCCTTTTAAGAACCTCTGCCATGATGACATCACATCCTGTTGTAAGGACTCAACATCATCATACCATAAGGAAGAAATTAAATAATAGTTTACATTCAAACATCAGTATATCTAGGGTTAGTAATAATATTGAGAAAGAAAGGAGTAGCATCATGATTCCTGCTATCGTACAAGCATTGACTTTCATTCATATTGACAACCATTATGCTTTCATGATTTTAATGTTGCAATAAACTGTTTTTGTATTACAAGACAAATGATATATGACAATTTGATCATCAACATACTGTTATTAACTATGCTCATGAAACCTTAGACCACCTGTGATTTTTAATTACTATTTTAGAAATCATCTTGCAAAAACTCCCAAATGTGACGTAGCAAGTCATGCTCCTTCCCTCGTTCAGTACTATGAAAATAAGTAACAAAAGTAATGTCTTAGCAAGCAGAAATACCACCACTCGGGTACTTCTCATTCAGCTTTGATTCACTCAGAAGGCTTGTTTGGACGGAAAAAATTATTAGGGTTGAGAAATGTCTATATCCTGTACACCTCATGAGGTGTACATACTGACCAAGTGAAATGGAGCGTATGCCAACTTTCATTTAAAACCATAGCAGGTTTTAAAACCATAGAAGGTATGTACCCACCTTCTTCTTGCCTAAGGAGAGTTGGTGAAGGTCTGCGAATGGATGACTTGCTTCCGTCACCTACAAAGAAACATAACAGTAAAATATGCATTCTTTTCCAACGTAGTAAACAGAAACAAAATAGATTTGTTTCAAAGTTACTGAAAATGATCCATCTTTGCAAAAGCATATGCTACTAGCAGTTTTATTTCATTTAAACTTGGTGAAACTTACTGAATGCATCTGTTAGCACCTCAGTTTGTTAAGTCATGATGGCAATTTAGATGATTTTACTTCAACAATTACAAATGATTTATCCCTTGAGGAAATAACTTTCCTGCACCTTGATGAACTAATACATGCAGAAGCATTGACAATTAAATAGCAGAATCGTATCACATTTCTAGAAAATGAAAATAACCAATATAATTAATATTCTTCATATATTCACAAAGGTTGAGAAATGTCTACATTTTGTTCACCTCATGAGGTGTGCATACTGACCTAGTGAAATGAAAGTTGGAGTGTATGCCAACTTTCACTTAAAACCATAAAAGGTATGTACCCACCTTCTTCTTGCCTAAGGAGAGTTGGTGAAGGTCTGCGAATAGATGACTTGCTTCCTTCACCTTCAAAGAAACATAACAGTAAAATATGCATTCATTTCCCAAAGTAGTAAATAGAAACAAAATTATACTTGTTTTAAACTTCATGTCTTGTATTGTATTGAGTTTGTCCTGAGCTGGTGTACTTACCTCCAAAAGGAAAGTAGGGACATCCAGACCCAAGGTTAGGTCCGGGACAATTAAGTCCCTGGGCCCAATTATTTTAACATGTCATACATTCATGGAACATCGATGGCATATGCGAAGATTTCTTCTGGGAAAAGGAAGCCATGACTTGATCCATCCATCCCATGCATACTGGGGTCCCATGAAAGACATCAGGCCCCATGTTTGTAGCCCCACCTGACCCACCCTGTCGTCATGCATGGTACCTGAAAGTATCATCTGTTTATACTTTGAACAAAATTCCAGTGATTGATGTTCATAGTTTGACAAAGTTACTGAAAATGATTCATCTTTGCAAAAGCATATGCTACTAGCAGTTTTATTTTAATTTAAACTTGGTAAAATTTAATGAAATAAACCTGTTAGCACCCCAGTTTGTTAAGTCATGATGGCAATTAAGCTTATTTTACTTCAAAAGATACAAATTAATTATCCCTTGAGAAAATATCTTTCCTGCACCGTGATGAACTAATACATGCAGAGAACATTGACAATTAAATCTCCAAAAGGTACCACATTTCTAGAAAATGAAAATAACCATTATAATTAATATTCTTCATATATTTACAAAGGTTGAGAAATGTCTACATTTTGTTCACCTCATGAGGTGTGCATACTGACCTAGTGAAATGAAAGTTGGAGTGTATGCCAACTTTCACTTAAAACCATAAAAGGTATGTACCCACCTTCTCCTTGCCTAAGGAGAGTTGGTGAAGGTCTGAAAAGAGATGATATGCTTCCTTCACCTACAGAGAAAGATAAGAGTAAAATATGCATTCATTTCCCAAAGTAGTAAATAGAAACAAAATTATACTTGTTTTAAACTTCATGTCTTGTATTGCATTAATGCATTGAGTTTGTCCTGAGCTGGTGTACTTACCTCCAAAAGGAAAGTAGGGACATCCAGACCCAAGGTTAGGTCCGGGACAATTAAGTCCCTGGGCCCAATTATTTTAACATGTCATACATTCATGGAACATCGATGGCATATATGAAGATTTCTTCTGGGAAAAGGAAGCCATGACTTGATCCATCCATCCCATGCATACTGGGGTCCCATGAAAGACATCAGGCCCCATGTTTGTAGCCCCACCTGACCCACCCTGTCGTCATGAATGGTACCTGAAAGTATCATCTGTTTATACTTTGAACAAATTCCAGTGATTGATGTTCATAGTTTGACAAAGTTATTGAAAATAATTCATCTTTGCAAAAGAATATCCTACTAGCAGGTTTATTTATTTTAAACTTGGTGTAGTTTAATGAACGCAAGTTAGCATCCCGGTTAGTAAAGTAATGATTGCAAATTAGCTTAGTTTTCTTCAAAAATTAAAAATGATTTATCCGCTGAGGAAATAATTTTCCAGCAAACTTATGAACTGATACATGCAGAGAACATTGACAATTAAATAACCGAAACATATCACATTTCAAGGAAATAAAATAAGAAAAAACCCATTACAATGGGAAGTTATGCTTTTTAAGAACCTCTGCAATGATGACATCACATCCTGTTTCAAGGACTCAACATCATCGTACCACAAGGAGGGATTAAAATATAGTTTTTACTCAACCATCAGTATATCTTGGGTAAGTAATAATGAGTAATAATATACTCCTTTTCTCTCCCAGTACCATAAAACCTTAACACCTTAACAATAAGGAACATACGTAATGTTTCAGGAAGCAAATACCCCCGGTCAGGTACTTCTCATTCAGCTTTGATTCATGTCAGAAGAATGCTTTTTTGGACAACAAACATTGTTTTTCCATAAATATTCTTCATATATTCACAAGGGTTGAGAAATGTCTATATCTTGTACACCTCATGAGGTGTACATTCTGACATAGTTAAATGAAATTAGGAGTGTATGCCAACTTTCATTTTAAACCTTAGAAGGTATGTACCCACCTTCTTCTAATGTCTGCATTGGCCTTTCTCTCATATGGAATGGTGAGAAAGGGTTAGGGGATAAATAGATTCCTGTACCTACAAAGAAATATAATAGTAAAATATGCATTAGTTCCCAAAGTACTCAAGAGAAACATTATTAGAATTTGTTAAAGCTTTAAGTCTCATTTTGCATTGAATTTGTCTTCAGCTGGTGTACTTACCTCTGAAAATAAAGTGTGGACATCAGGACCCAGGTAAGGCTCGGGACAATTCAGTCATTGGGACCCATTCTTTTAAGACGTCATACATTCATGGCAGTTATGAAGAGTTTTTCTGGGGGTGGGAAGCCATGGCTTGATATATCTTTACCTATATATAAGGGGGTCCCATGAGGGACATCAGGCCCCATGTCTGTAGCCCCACCTGACCCACCCTGTCGTCAAGTCTAGTACCTGGAAGTATCATCTGTTTATACATAAACAGAATTCCAGTGATTAATGTTCATTGTTTGACAAAGCTACTGAAAATGATTCATCTTTGCAAAAGCATATGCTACTAGCAGTTCTATTTTAATTTAAACTTGGTAAAACCTAATGAAATATACCTGTTAACACCCCAGTTTGTTAAGTCTTGATGGCAATTAAGCTTATTTTACTTCAAAAGATACAAATGATTTCTCCTTTGTGGAAATAACTTTCCTGCACCTTGATGAACTAATACCTGCAGAGAACATTGACAATTAAATCGCCGAAATGTACCACATTTTTAGAAAATGAAAATAACCATTATAATTAATATTCTTCATATATTTACAAAGGTTGAGAAATGTCTATATTTTGTTCACCTTATGAGGTGTGCATACTGACCTAGTGAAATGAAAGTTGGAGTGTATGCCAACTTTCACTTAAAACCATAAAAGGTATTTACCCACCTTCTCCTTGCCTAAGGAGAGTCGGTGTAGGTCTGAAAAGGGGTGATATGCTTCCTTCACCTACAAAGAAAGATAAGAGTAAAATATGCATTCATTCCCAACGTAGTAAATAGAAACAAAATTATACTTGTTTTAAACTTCATGTCTTGTATTGTATTGAGTTTGTCCTGAGCTGGTGTACTTACCTCCAAAAGGAAAGTAGGGACATCCAGACCCAGGTTAAGTCCGGGACAATGAAGTACCTGGGCCTCATTATTTTAAGACGTCATACATTCATAGTACATTGATGGCATATATGAAGATTTCTTCTGGGAAAAGGAAGCCATGACTTGATCCATCCATCCCATGCATACTGGGGTCCCATGAAAGACATCAGGCCCCATGTTTGTAGCCCCACCTGACCCACCCTGTCGCCATGCATGGTACCTGAAAGTATCATCTGTTTATACTTTGAACAAAATTCCAGTGCTTGATGTTCATAGTTTGACAAAGTTACTGAAAATGATTATCTTTGCGAAAGCATATGCTACTAGCAGTTTTATTTAATTTAAACTTGGTAAAACTTAATGAAATAAACCTGTTAGCACCCCAGTTTGTTAAGTCATGATGGCAATTTAGCTTATTTTACTTCAACAGATACAAATGATTTATCCCTTGAGGAAATAACTTTCCTGCACCTTGATGAACTAATACATGCAGAAGCATTGACAATTAAATACCCGAAATGTATCACATTTCAGGAAATAAAAATACCCATTATATTTGGAAGTTACACCTTTAAAGAACCTCTGTCATGATGAAATCACATCCTGTTGTACAGGTAAGGACTCATTGTCATCGTACCAAGAGGATAAGTACACATTACCACATCAGTATATTTTGGGTAAGTAATGATATTGAGAAAGGAAAGGGAAAGGGAAGCAGCAGGATTCCTGCTATTGTGCAGGCATTGACTTTCATGCATGTTGACAACCTTTATTCTTTCGTGGTTTTAATGTTGCAGTAAAATATTTTTGTATTACAAGACAAATGACATATGAAAGTTTGATCATATACATGCTACTAACTATGCTCATAAAAGCTCAGCTCACCAGTGATTTTTAATTACTACTTTAAGAATCATCTTGCAAACACTTCCAAATGTGACGTAGCAATTAATACTGCTTTCCTCATTTAGTACTATAAAAACAGGCCACTGTAACAATAGGGAACAAACGTAATGTTTCAGCAAGCAGAATACCACCACTCGGGCAGTTCTCATTCAGCTTTGATTAATGTGAGATGACTGCTTGTTTGGACCAAAAAAAATTGTTCTTCCATAATGTTGAGGAATCCCAATATCATGTACACCTAATGAAGTGTACAGGATATAGTGATTAAAAGTTGGAGTGCACACCAACTTTCATTTAAATACATAGAAGGTATACCCACCATCTTCTTCTACTGTCAATTGTTGCTTATGAAATGTTGATGAAGATCTGTAAATGGATGACTTTCTTCCTTCACCTACAGAGAAACATGATACTAAAATATGCATTTATTTCCAAAGCAGTAAGTAGAAATATAATTAGACTTGTTTCAAGCTTAAAGTCACCATTTGTGTTGAATTTGTCCCAAGCTTAAAGGAAAGTAGGGACATCCAGACTTAGGTCAGGCCCGGGGACAATAAAGTCACTGAGCCCCATTCTTTTAAGACGTCATACATTCATGGTACATTTATGACATATATGAAGAGTTTTTCTGGAGGTAGGAAGCCATGGCTTGATCCATCCCTCCCATGCATACTGGGGTCCATTATTGACATCAGGCCCCATGTCTGTAGCCCCAAGCTGTCGTCAGGCCTGGTACCTGAATATATCACCTGTTTATATTTTAAAGGTATAATCCAGTGATTGATCTTCATTGTTTTACAAAGTTACTGGAAATTCTTCATCTTCAGCTCAAAAGCATATCCTATATACATATTAGCAGTTTAGTGTCACGTAGGTACAATATTGTTTTCCAAATTTGGTGGAATTCCATAATACATAGCCTGTTAACTCCCAGTTAATGAAGTCATTATGGCAGTTGAGCTGAAAATGTGTTTATTTTTCAATATACAAACAGAGTTTCAGATCCATCCAACTTTCATTTTGTGATATATGGGGTATCAATTGTCCGAATGAGACATCAATATAAAGAGACACATACACACCATTATTGCAAAGCTTATGACCTTCAATGGAACCCATAACACATATTTGAAACTAAATGGCCTGATTTAAGTCACTCTAGTGTTGCAGGATCAATTCATAAACCTCCATACATATTTCAAAATGACTACTTTGTGCTATCAGTTTCTATTAATAACATGATTTTCACCTAAATCAGTTTTTCTTATAGCATAGGATTGTCTGATATTTTTACTGCAAAAACAAGTATAAGGTCAACGTATTACTTGAATCAAACTTTTTTGGAACCCTACAAGTTACCACCCATCAATTATCCATTGCCTATACTTACTTCTTCCTGTTAAGAGCTTGTTAAGTGCCCCAAGGTTCTCAAATAATTCATCAGTGAGAGCAGATGGTATAATCCATTTGTTCTCTAGTTCCACTAACAGGTCCTCGGAGTGTGATGGGCTGTTAATGATGGCCTTTACATGTTTCAGAGGAAACATGAAGAAATTTGCAAGGTTTTCGCTGTCACTTCTTGTCATCACTGCAAACACCTTTTGCAAATACCTTTTTCTCAAAAGATCCTTTCAAGAAAGAGAACCAGAACAAGAAAACATTAAGTGGTTCCGATGCCCAAACATATTCAAAGAGTGGTAAGCCATACATGTATGATGTTAATATTCATGAAATTGTGCACACCAAAATGAAGAGGGATTATCTATTGACTAATGCTGCAACATATAAAGGAAGGTTTCAGGAATCAGTTATCATGTTGACATAGTGTATTTAGTGATATAGTATAACCAGAAAGCCAGTTGGCTTTGTGATTCCTTGCCATACAATGTGCTCAAAATTAAAAATAACTATCTGACTTATGTAGAACTTATAAGTGAGTTAAATTGTAAGGATTTAAAGAAATATTATTTCTATTCCAAATGTTTCAGTATCCAGGAAGAACAGTCTATCTATGTGAAATATATATGTAGATGTATGAATTAAGGGCATTTTCTTTACCAATTTTGATATCACTTTTAATAACTGTTAACCAACTATGGAGACAATTTTTTTGGGGGGATTTTCCATTAATTTGGGAGTTTACATACTGTACATATAATCAACATGTGTAAAAAATAAACTTCGAAAACCTACTATAACCCATCAAAAAACGACCACGAAAATGGACATTTTGGGTAGTCACGTTACATGAACCTCTGGAATGTCTGAAAACAGAGATTGACCCAAAGGAGCCTCTGGTCACCGTGTGACGTCATTGTTTGTATACCGCGAAAATCAAACGCTGATATAGGCACTGTTTATACACAGATAGCGAACAATTGTACTGTATTTGACTTTCAATTTTGAGCATTTGAAAAGCTGTTAGCTTAAAACAAGAACACATGAAGGTTAAACAATAGTTTTAAGACAATTTTGAGAAGAAAATTTAGTTTAATTGGTTATTTTATTAGCAAAATTTCCACTCAAATGGAAGTGTAACCAGAGCATAACCTGGTTAATGTAATGTATAGTTATCATTTTCTTTTATTTTCCTACTTTTGTTTTTATTCATTTAATCATTTTCTTTTGTTTGTTTGTTTCTATTCATTTGACAATGAATAAACTTTACTTGGTAGATTTATAAGTTCCCTTAATTTTCACTTTTATTGCTAACTAATACATGGCAACAGTTAGTGGGGGTGGCCCTGTGCGACCTGTCTTTTTCTTAAGTTAAGTAATTGTTTTGCGTGGTCCTATTTTCTAGGAATATATGAGTGGCTCCAAGAGTCTATCCCTTTTCAGAACTGCGGGTTAAATAGGAATGTTTTGGTGGTAGATGATTATTTTAAATGTACCAAAAGGACACCATAAATTAAGTAATGTGTCTGGTAAATTATATATCAAGTGTTAATTGACAGCTGTTTGCTCACTGGACCTCGAATATCAGGAAGTGGAGGGCAAGCCGGTCTAGAGTAGGAGGGGGGAGGTTGAGACAAAGGCTAAATCATGAATATTCAATGAACCAACCTTTGTGTTTAATTGGTTTAAGGTGGTCATGTGTGAGTTGCCTCGTACTATTATTATGGGATGTATTCTTATTATTATGGGATGTATTCTTATTATTATGGGATGGAGTGAATAGGGTAGCATGGTAGGGGGAAAGTAAGAAAAGACGCGGACGCCAAGTTAAGTTGACAGTAGTTTACAGGAGAAGAGGGGAAGGATTGAGTTTGTAATAGTTAGAGAAGAAGAGGGGAAGGATTGAGTTTGAAATGGCTGGGCACGAGATCATAATTATTTTCTTAGACTTACTTCACCAGTAATAGAGTGGAGGACCAGTATTAAATTAATTAGAAGTTAAATGGACACTTGAAGCTATTTACCCATGGAGTTTTTATAGAAGTTTAGTGAATACCTGGAGCTTGTTCTACAAATGGATATTCTATTTGAGTAAACATCTGGAACTGTTTTACAGTACAAGGAAATTTCATATTTAATAAAAGTTTATATCACCCGAAGCTGTACCAATGGAGGCAGAACTATATTTCATCCTGTGCTAATATCTGGCAACCCTATTATTTGTTGTGCTGATTTTCTGTTGTGATGGAAATATAATGTTTTAATTCTACGTCCTTGTTTGGATTCGGAAGTGTATCCCTGCGATGGTCCACCTGAGTGATGAACAGTCCTCCTAGAGACGCCCCAAGCTGAGACGCCCAAGAGGTTATTTCGCCGAGCCGCGAGCTGTCCAGAGAACCACCCAATCCAGAGACGTCCCCAACTAAGTGAACCGCCCTAGAAGTTCCCCAAGGAGACAATTTCGTTCTCAAATTGTATTCGGTCGACCCGCGCCGCGATTTTGTTATTATTTTCGTTGGGACTGATAAGTATTATTTTTCCATTAAATTCAGTGGAGTCGTTATAAGAAGTAAGAGTTCCGAGATATGTAAGTTACACCCATTTACTGTATATAATTTCACATTAAGTTTAAGCAACCCCATTGATATTAATACAACGTCCATGTGCATCGTAAACACACCATTTTACCTTTATTTGTTTGTTTTTGTGTGAGCATTCCGCCTTTTTAAGATGTCACCACGATCTCAGAGTAAACCGGCCCTACCCTAATTTGGAGGTGCCACTTGTAATCTTCCCAAACCTAAAAATATATTTACGCCTGGTCACTGTGTTTTTGACCGGCTACATAAGCATCTTTTACAAAGTGGAGCGTCAATAGGTCCGTACGGTACAATATACTGTAGAACATGCAAGCGATTCCGTAATACAATTTGATCGCAAGATACCGTAAACTGAACAGAAGAATAGACCTAAAAGATGCCTCATGCGTGATATGTGACGGGAAATGGCTTATGTTACTGTCAACAAATTACCAAAAAGACACTAAACATAATCGAACAACTTCGAGAAGACGCTGACCCGAATCAAACCAGGGTAGCATATACATGACTAAGCTTCAGCTGAACATAGTACTTACTCGTTGTAATATCCGAAAGTACAAACACAGAACAAGTATATATCCTTTCAATAAACAAAATTTAGCAGTGAATATCCAAATCCACGTTTCTCGTTCAATCCTGGGCGAAATACTACCGTGACTCTGTGTAATTCCATAAAATTAGGTCTAGTTGAAACAGGCCTGGACCAGTTACATCCCACAATCACAAGACAGTCACTAACGAAATAAAACATCTGATCGCTACATAGAACCGTTTTTATTCAACTCCTTGGACCATGCAGATGCCGGAATTAACATAACGGACAATATATAACACAATGTATCACAAACTCACGATACTGGAATACGACAAAGGAAATATATAAATGCGATGAAATCCTAACATGACTATTTACACATGCTTTGAGCCAACTCCCTACATGTACTAACCCTATAGGCATTTTATATACACGGTCATCTCTTACAGTAAATATTATACTGTCAATTGCGTGATATAATGTTACATGTAAGGACGTCCAGAGCTTGTTTATGGTCTGTTTCACATTAGCTATGTCCGACCATTGTCGAAAACAGCTGTCGACGGTATATAATTTTCGCAGAATGAGACATTTGCAGCATACACAGAGGCAGTGTCATGTATGTGGACTCATGGGCATGAGATACTCCGGGTGCTGAAAAATCTTTCCGCGTGGATCTAAAAAAATTGATCCAAAGTCCGCAGCGTTTTACGTCGGTTCTTTTACTCGGAAATCTTAAAAAGCTGATGCTTTTGTTGGATGAGGTATAACTGCAACCTCCAACAATACAGAATTGTGGCATTTCGGGGGAAAAGGAGTAATATCGTTGATGTTTTTGGCAGTTCAAGTACACAACTGTACACACTAAAAGTATTGTTATGAGTGAGGTATACAAACAGTGACGTCACAGGGTCACCTGATGTCTTCGGAATGTTTCAGGAATGTCTGAAATAGGTTTCATAAAGAGCTGATTTTTTCCCCATTTTTCACGTATTTAATGTTCGAAATTGGTAAAGTTAATAACAGCAATGCAATTGGAGTGTGTTAAGGATTACATACATGCAAAATGGTGGGATTTCATGTTCATCGAAAAGTCTCCATAGTTGGTCTTTAATGTATGAGAGTTATCTGAAATATCTATAAATCACAGAGGAAAATTTCCAACCATTTGAGATAACCTGTTGACCCCTTGAAGCTCAGAGGGTGATAACTCAGAAGAGCAGTTGAGTGCACATTTAAAGCAACACTCTGAAGCAGGTTTCATTTCCTGGATGATTGTATGTTTTGTTTAAGTCCTATAGAGCCCCTTCACGAAACTAAACTGAACTTGACTAAAGTATGTTCACCAAAAAAAATCATATGTATCATAAGATAATTCACAGATTGTTGTAGCTTTAATTTTGGAGGTATCAAGTTGAAAAGGCTTTCAGACTTTGACACCTGTTGACCTCATGTGACCTTTGACCTCTACCAATTGCCATAGGGTTATTGCACCCACCAAGCTGGATCTACCTACCAAGTATGACATTGATTCAACCTGTGTCTGTTGAGATATCATGTTTACAACTGTTTTTGACGATTTCCCGTTAAACCGTACCCACAATGAATATTAATGTGGAAAACTTATCGTTGAAGAGAACATGGACTTTCTAGTTACATCACAATACCAACAACAAATTAAATCACACATCTGGTTAAAGAGATATAGAAATTTTACGAATTTTATGGTAAGTCACGCCCACTCATTAATATTCATGAGATGAAAACCACACACTATAGGGCACATCTACTGTACTCATGATAGGGCATCTGTGTTTACAAGCCATGTTTGACCAATTTCCATTAAGCCCCAGGCCACTCATTTATGAATCTTAATAAGGTAAACATTATTGTTGCAAAGAACATGTATTTACCGTGTAGTTACAACATGCTACTATGAATAAATTAAATCAGACATATGGTTGAGGAGATATTAATATTTTACGAACTTTATGGTTAGCCCCACCAACTCCTTCATATTCAAGAGATGGGAACAAAACACAATACGGCACATCTACAAACCATGGGACGTGTATCTACCAAGTAGACTGTGATTCTACTTGTGTTTGTTGAGGTATCATGTATACAATCCTCTTTCCACGAATTCCCATTAGGCCCTACCCATGCATGAATATTTTTGAGGTAAACGTACTTGTTGCAAAGAGACATGTTACTTACATTATCATACTATGCATAAATTAAATTAGTCATTCGGTTGCAGAGATATTGACATTTTAAAAATATCATATTAAGGCCCACCCAATCAAGACAATAGGGCACATTTACTAATCATGGGACATCTACCTACCAAGCATGACATTTACTCAATTTGAGATATCTTGTTTACGAGCAAGCCGTCACATGCACACACACACGCACATATAGTACATACGCACATACACATTTGGCATTGTAACCAAAAATGTATATAATATAATACACATTATGAATCTCACATAGTCTATTTTTCTCTTCAGATTCCTTACCAGAACAAGTCACACCACTAAGAATCAATGATTTAAGACGACTTTATTGTCTATCCCTTACCCTTGCAGCTCCCACTAACCTTAATTACAGTACTTCCTGATCCTAAGTGTACCTTCATAGGATAAACAATACAAATTAACAATACAACTTGTATTTTGTGTCATTGCAAGAGAGAAATTGCATCCTGAATGACTATATACAAACAGTCGATGTAGGTACTCGTCTATTGTGGTATTATTACATCGCCATCGTGACTAAAAAGATGCAACTGTGTACCTGTACGATCCCACAAAGTTCCAGCATTACAGACTATAAATATCCTATTGACTGGCTCTAGTTTGACTTACATTTAATCACAATTGACTACTATACATATATAGTGAAACATAGCATGTGAAGTTAGGAAACAAGCAAAGCTGTGTTATACCCCACCATATTATAGTACGCATGTAGACAGACAACTAAGGCTTACAATTAACATACCAGTTTGTCCCAAATTGAATTCACTGGTGCAAAATTTGTACATTAATACTACAAGTAGGCCTATTGTTAAATGTTCAGGTCATAATGGCCAGGACAAGAAAATTACATTAGCTTGAAACACAGGAGTCATTTCTCCTTGCCGGCACACAGTGTATAGTCTATATCTATAGCTTTTGAAACTGGCTGTATAAGTTTGCACTGAGGTTTTCTGATATCTGCCAAAAATTGTAAAATTACAGTAATAGTTGTACCCTACACAATGTTTCGCATCCACTAGTACCAAATTTACCGTTACTACAGCAACTGAAAAGTTCATATTTCTTTGAATAGACAATGGAGTCAGTTTTGTTTAGTTAAGATCTCTAATGCATACACACAGTGTGTGTACTCTGCAACCAAATTTTGAAATATGAATTAGAAAAAATGTGCACTAGAATTTGCTCAAATCAGGTAAAACAAATTTAAAATGGAACTAATAGTTGTTACCTATACATTTTTTTGCATGTACTTATCTAAAAGGTGTTGATAGTAACCTGCAACAGAAGTCAAATTTTTGCAGTAAATATGAAGCCTTTTATGTTTGGCCTTCATTTCTCCTACATACACACAGTGCATAGTCTACAATCTCATTTTTTAAATTGAATGTAAATATTTTGCCCTGAAATTTTCTTAAATCCTGCAAATTTTGTAAGATGTCACTAACAGTTGTGTTCTGCTCAAAAGTTCACATCCACTTATACCAAATTTCTTAATTCTAGACGGCTGAATAGTTCACATTAAGTTGTTCAAATATTAAGAGAATTTCTTGCTCACTTCTATAGTTGTTACACAAAACTTGAGAAATTTAGGTTAACCATTTCTTTTTATTAATTTTTTTTGTTTGCATTAGAATTTCATTAAATTTTGCGAAATTTGTAAAACAATAGAATTGTTAAGAAAACAAATGTTCACATTCACTTATATCAAATTTGTCTACTCTTATTGACTAGCTGATTAATTTAGACCTAAATTATATTCCTATTTTTTTTATCATAATCCTGCTGTACTTACCATACTGTACTCTCTCACTTCACCAGTGTACATGCATACTGTTAACAACCTGTTTACATCAACAATCCTGATTCTATTTGATTCATCAACATCAAATGACATCAGTTGTTGACTGTCAGAGAGAGAGTAAACAACAACATGGAGCCAATCCCATAAAATATAAACCAGACCACTAACAGTGATACTCCATGCAGATGAGTAGCCTGGTGATTTATACTCATGTACAATCTTTCCCTCCATGTTGTATCTAGTAATAGCTCTCCGCTGGCCTGTAGATATAAACAGATTATCTCCATAAACTGTTATATCTGCAGGATATCTATCTAATCCTTTCAAGGTGATTGTCTTGATTTTCTTTAAACTAGAATCAAACACAATCACCTCGTTAGAAGACAAACCAATAAATATCTCTCCCTCTCTGGCAGTCATGCACTTGGCTTCCCTATCGTGTAATAGGTTGACTGTGTGTAATGGTTCACTGTCGTCTGCCTCAATATGATAAACATGAACGAGATCACCGTACACAGTAACTATATGTGAATCATCCAAGATAGAAACATAGCGATATCGCCTTCTTGAACGATCGAATAGTTTAGTGCACAACTGAGTCATTAATGGCGACGAAGAATCAGAATCATTTAACGTAAACAGGTCTATGAATGATGGTGTATCATCTGTCCTGTATTTGTATCCGCACACTGCCAGCTTGTTACCGCGTACTGCAATACCAGCGACACACCAGCAGTCACTATCTGTTGTACATCTTGGTATGGTAAAGCTACGTACACTGCAATGGAAAAACAAAAAGTGCAAATACAGGTCAATCGCAAGCCTGCGTCTCCATGGTAACAAGTAGTTCTAGCGTAAATCTTGGCTAATAAAGTTCAGGTTCACGAAGTAACAACGGATGGAAAATGGATCGTACTCGAATGCTACGTACTTAGAAACACTATAACGCCATTAAATTATGTTCAGTTTCCTTTACCAGTGGAGGGCAGTATACTGATCTACTGGAAAGGACTGTAAAGAAAATAAGCTGACAAGTGGAAGAAACATTAAGGTGAAGATAGGCTTCAATTAAATCCTTTAAAATCAAGGGAAAATTTCTCGGTTATGGTTAAGGCACGCATATATATTGAAAGCTATGTATGGGCATTTGGATGATATATCATTTGGATGATATACTTATTTTAATGTCTAATCGAAAAAAAAAAATATTATTTTGGAGTTTCTGGTGATAGCTGATGGTCATAGACTGCGGTGAGAAGGCCTTAAAGCATGTGCTATTTTCCGATAAAAAGCAGGAGGGCCAAATGGAGTACATTTGTTCAAAAATGTGGGCCTATGCTATATATATACTATACTGATCAATCGAACAATTAATGTCTGAGTCATTAATGGCGACGAAGAATCAGAATCATTTAACGTAAACAGGTCTATGAATGATGGTGTATCATCTGTCCTGTATTTGTATCCGCACACTGCCAGCTTGTTACCGCGTACTGCAATACCAGCGACACACCAGCAGTCACTATCTGTTGTACATCTTGGTATGGTAAAGCTACGTACACTGCAATGGAAAAACAAAAAGTGCAAATACAGGTCAATCGCAAGCCTGCGTCTCCATGGTAACAAGTAGTTCTAGCGTAAATCTTGGCTAATAAAGTTCAGGTTCACGAAGTAACAACGGATGGAAAATGGATCGTACTCGAATGCTACGTACTTAGAAACACTATAACGCCATTAAATTATGTTCAGTTTCCTTTACCAGTGGAGGGCAGTATACTGATCTACTGGAAAGGACTGTAAAGAAAATAAGCTGACAAGTGGAAGAAACATTAAGGTGAAGATAGGCTTCAATTAAATCCTTTAAAATCAAGGGAAAATTTCTCGGTTATGGTTAAGGCACGCATATATATTGAAAGCTATGTATGGGCATTTGGATGATATATCATTTGGATGATATACTTATTTTAATGTCTAATCGAAAAAAAAAAATATTATTTTGGAGTTTCTGGTGATAGCTGATGGTCATAGACTGCGGTGAGAAGGCCTTAAAGCATGTGCTATTTTCCGATAAAAAGCAGGAGGGCCAAATGGAGTACATTTGTTCAAAAATGTGGGCCTATGCTATATATATACTATACTGATCGATCGAACAATTAATGTCACCACATTATAACACTATTGTAGGTTTCGTGTTCTCTGGAATATGTGATAGAAATTTTGCGGTAAGTAATTGTCGCCAATGATCAAATTATTACATATTCTTCAAACAACATCATTTGCAAGTTTTCATGTAGGTAATTGTAGCAATTATACAGTATGCATAGCCTGTATTGTAATGTAGAGAAAGCCTCACAAAACCTCGTTTTAGAGGACATTCATCAGCAGATAATTACTTTGGCAAAACGCCTGCATTGTTTGAAAAGCTAACGGCACTTAATTCGCACATTTCTATTTTTTTTTTTAGCAGATGGTATAGCTAGCATATCCTCGTGTGATCGAGATTTATAATTTTGATAGGATATGTTTATATTAAGGAAAACATTTTTTTTGGGGGGGGGGATGGCTCGTAAAAACATGGAGAATTTGAACTCAATTGTGATAATTATGATGGATCGATGCTTGCATGGTTGTGCTCACATTAATGTTAAATTTCCTTTATATCTTTATCGGATAGATTGCAGTAAACTTTAATGCGAATTTAAAAAAAAAGAACAGGTGGAGGGAACTAGACAGTAAGAGTATGATGACAAGAAACATATCCTTGATCATTCTTTCCAAATGGAATCGTAGGTAGCAAAATGGACCAGTTCCAATTAAATATCAAATCTTCCGCAGAACTATCGCAAATTTTCATGAAAAGAAAAATCGTACGAAAGTGCCCTCATTAAAGTATTCACTTCAACTGAGCGAATCTAGTAAAGGATCAAACTTGTGACAGTCCCGACCTTTGGCAGGCTAATATTCGGGGCCAGTTTAAAGCCATATAGTTCCAATCGCGCCCTATACACACTTACTCTGATTACAAATAAATCCATAGCGGGAAAAGTTGGTGAAAGTGGTGGCGCTATATCAAATTACCTGGAAGCAAATACGCTCAAGACGCAACTGACAATACAAGCATGCAAATATGAAAGGACACAAATATGGCCACCTCAACATATGTACGTATCCTATGCACCACTCACTACTTCATTTCATTACTTTTAACAGCAATAGGGCACATACAAAGCCCACTGACTATCAGACTATCATATACGACATATAATCTATTATACAGTTCCTGAGATTTTCTTGTTTCCAAAAAATTACATTAAGCCCCTGCCTACCATCCATATCAATTAATTTCAACAGTTTCATAACGTGAACATTAACGTATATGCTAACAATATAAACAGGCCAAATATGAAAGAAAACATGCGTAGCTGTCAAAATTTTCAGATTTTTACATTACCCACTCATAAATATGTATGACTTATGACATTGCTTCAAAGGGCAATAGGGCACATCTACAGCTCATTGGCTATCAGACTATCATATATGACATGAATCTAACATATATATAGTTCCTGAGCTATGCAACATTACGCAATTATCACACCATAGGTTCCTGGCATAGGATCCAAAATCGGTGGAAAACATTCAGAACATATATCGTGGATCTACTTGTAATTTTGAGGGGCGTGAGGGAGGGAGGGCGGAGGGGGGGGGGCTATTTGAGAACAGGGTTTTTAGTTGAAATTAGTACTGCTGTTGTGAAAAATGTTTTAACAAGTTATATCCTTCTCTCCCAATTTATAAATTGGGAACAATATTTTGTTTGCTCTCATAGATACGGGTCAGTTTTTGATTTATTTTGTATCTCTGTTTACCAGTTAAAGATGATTATTTAAATTCTATCTGTCACATTCTAACATCCAAGTATGGACATAACCGTTGGATACACGTTTCTATGACACTACCCAGAATATGGCTGCATGGTTACTTACCAAGGAGATACAATGGCGGCCATGTTTTATAGATTGGTGAAAACTTGAGAGGACAAGAGACGAAGCTTCTGCTTTATCTGTTGGAAAAGATGATGAATTTAATTTTTCAAAGTTAGTAAACAAGTCTATAAATGAAAGCAAAATCAATAATGATGAAGATGATGATGCAAACGACTCCTTACAATATTCGCCTCTCTTGAATGATCAAATTGACATTTTAATTGGTGGTAGAACGTGGACATGCTTGAAGAAATTACAGAGACTATGATTAGTGGATGAAGTAAGATTACGTTTCTATTACTTAGCTGACCTGTTGAAGCATATCGTCCAATTATTTACTATATATTTTACGAAACATCTGTCGTTTCTAGGCTATCGTATTAGTACACGTCAATTGTCAAGTCGTTAGTAATATGTCTCAGGGATTCCCCGTTGTTGCGCAATAGTATTGCGCAATCTTGGGGATTTTTTGTTCCATTCAACCGTCGAAATTTGGTTAACCGTAGAGTTTATTCAGTGTACATACTGAAAGTTGTGTATTGTTATATACTACATGAAATGAAATGTGCTCGTGAACTTTGAACTGTGGGCGTAGAGAATCCCTGTGTGCTAAAATATATCGAAACAGGACACAATGAGCACGAACGAACAGACAAAGGAACATTTAAATAACAAATCCGGCTAAACTCTCAACGGTATCGCTCGTTGAGTCCCCCGCAGTCCCAATATTTCATAAACGATTGTTCAAATTCCAAGTGTCGTGTCACTGATAATGTCGACCAAATTGTGGCGTCGAAAGGCAGGTATTCACTAACCTTACATAAAAACAGTAACACACGATGGTAGTATAGATGTAACCACGATTAAAAAATAGATATATCCGTAACAACCATTAGGCCTATGCAGAACGTACGTACTGTAACATATTGTACTCATTCTACAGTATTGTATTTTACACCACCCTTTAGCAACCACAATATGTCCTGTTGTAACCACCAACCTACCCTAAGAAGCATGGGGCTGTGGTCACTCTTAGGAATGTTTGTATATGACGCATGTTAGTAGAAGTAGTTAAGAACAATGAGTGTGTATAATGAGACACTCTGAATACAGAAGTCAAAGCCATAACAACTCCTCTTCGAATCATCTCTTGTATAATTATCATCAAGAATATTACATGGTGTCAGAAGTGAAAAAGTTATCCTTATTTTAAGAATTTTCTAATTTTGTTACTGGAAATTGCAAATATGGATCAGCTGAGACAACCAGGCGAGTTGAGCCTTCAAGGAAACCTTGCGGAAAACTGGAGGAAATGGAAGCAAATGTTTCTTCTATACATTTCTGCAAGTGGTATAGCCGCTAAAACAGATGAAGTAAAGAGCGCAGCGTTACTTCATATTGCTGGGGAGGATGCAGTTGAGATTTACAACTCATTCCAATGGCAGGAAGCAGGAGATGAAAAGACACTTAATAAAGTAATGGAGAAATTTGAGGAGTACTGTGCGCCCAGGAAGAACATAACGTGGGAACGCCACATATTCAATACTACAAACCAAAAGCAACATGAGACCATCGACCATTATGTGACGGAATTACGTAACAAATCGAAAAGTTGCGAATTTGGAACCTTAGCAGAAGGATTAATTCGTGACAGGATCGTGTGCGGGGTCTGTGATGACCAGATCCGTCGACGTCTTCTCCGTGAAGAGGACCTGACGTTAAAGAAAGCTGTGGACATTTGCCGTGCAAGTGAAGCTACAACGCACCAAATGAAGTCGTTCACAGCGGACACAGAAAAGAACTTGCAAACGGTAAAAACTTTTGCGAATTCTAATACACTAAGAAACAAAAAGTTTCAGAATCTGACACAGTCATGTTTTAAATGTGGCAGGGCGTGGACTCAGAATCATGATTGTCCAGCTAAAGGGCTATCATGTAGAAACTGCGGAAAACTGAATCATTTTGCAGTAGTTTGTAGAAGCAAGCAAGAAAATGCACCAAAGCAAAAACCAAAAGAAGTCAGAGTAGTCAAATCCCAGGGGAGAGATTCAGATTCTGACCCAGAAATTGATGAGTTTTTTATTGGAATGACAAAGAACGATTCCATCACAAACAAAGAAAAATGGGAAGTGACACTCAAGCTTGAGGATAAGCCAGTGCTATTCACAATTGACACTGGAGCAGAGTGCAATGTCATTAATTATGCCACATACCAACGTGTCACAAAACAACCTCTGACTAAAAGCGGAACAAAACTTGTGGGTTATGGAGGACAAAGATTGAGTCCCCTTGGACGCATTAACTTACTTTGCGAGTATAAGGACCGCTACCATGTGCTAGATTTCCAAGTAGTAGATGGTTCACCACAATGTTTGTTAGGGCTGGAGAGCAGTCAAAATTTAGAGCTCATCAAACGTGTCTTCACCACAAAGGAAGAACAAAAGTCAGACATCCTGGATGAATACAAGGATGTTTTCGAAGGATTAGGCGAAATCACAGATGTGACGCATCATATAACAGTAGATCCTAATGTTCCACCAGTCATTCACCCGCCCCGAAAATTGCCCGTAGCTCTTCGGGACAGAGTTCAAAAGGAACTTGAGAGAATGGAAAAGCTTAATGTAATTGAGCGAGTGCATGAGCCAACACAGTGGGTGAATAGTATGGTGACCGTCATTAAACCAAACAAAACCCGCATTTGCATCGACCCCAGAGACTTGAACAAAGCGATCAGCAGGGAACATTTTCCTATGCGCACTATTGAAGAGGTGGTATCGGGAATGCCAAAAGCGAAAGTATTTTCAGTTTTGGACGCAAGCTCAGGTTTCTGGCAGATCAAACTTGACAAAGAAAGTTCAAAGTTCTGCACATTTAATACTCCATTTGGACGATTTAAATTTAATAGGCTGCCGTTTGGAATTTGTTCAGCTCCGGAAGTTTTCCAAGATGTTATGAGCCAGGTGTATGAAAGTATTGAAGGAGTTGAAATCGTAGCAGACGACATTCTAATCTGGGGAGAGACGGTAGCAGAGCATGACCAGCGGTTACGTAATGTTTTGGAGAGAAGCCGACTTAGAAAAGTCAAACTGAACAAAAGTAAATGTCAGATAAGAAAATCTGAAATTACCTATCTAGGTCATGTGTTAAGTGAGAGTGGGCTCAAGGTTGACCCAGAGAAGGTCAGAGCTGTCACAGAAATGAAGTCCCCAGAAGATAAGGAAGGGTTACAAAGGTTTATGGGTGTAATTACCTATTTAGCAAAATTTATCCCAAATTTGTCTACAGAGAGTGCACCCTTAAGGGCACTTCTTGAGAAAGGTGTGCACTGGGAATGGGGAGATGCTCAACAAAAGAGTTTTCAAAGGCTTAAAGAAAAGATTACGCAGGCCCCTGTTCTAAAATTGTTTGATGTCACAAAAGAAGTAACCCTATCAGTAGATTCTAGTAGCCTCGGTGTCGGAGCAGTAATTCTACAAGAAGGGTCCCCAGTAGCGTATGCTTCTAAATCATTGACTAAGAGTCAGCAAAATTACGCCCAAATCGAAAAAGAAATGCTGGCCATTGTGTTTGGTTGTGAGCGTTTTCATGAGTACCTGTATGGTCAGAAATCAATTCATGTTGAAACAGATCACAAACCATTAGAACCAATTTTTAAGAAACCCTTGTATCAAACTCCACATCGACTTCAGCAAATGTTAATGAAAGTACAGAAATACCCCCTAAGTGTACAATACCGACCAGGGGCAGAGTTATTTATTGCTGACACATTGTCTAGAGCAAGTTTAAAACAAGAAGCAGACAATTTGGGTGAAAAGGAATTTGAGGTAGCTCGACTTGAAATGCTGCCAATTTCTAAAACCAAAATGAGTGAAATTTTGCATGCTACAAGTGGTGATGAAGCCTTGGGAGAGCTGATTGAGCTAACCAGGAAAGGATGGCCTAGTTCAAGGACAGACGTCCCTATAGGTGCAAAACCGTACTGGAATTATAAACATGAAATCACTGTAAGTGATGGTCTATTGTTTAGAGGGGACAAGTTAATTATTCCAACTACACTAAGATCCAGTATTTTAATTCAAGTCCACAATGCTCACCTTGGTGTTGAAAAATGTAAACGAAGAGCAAGGGACATTATGTTTTGGCCTCAAATGAGTGCTGAAATTGAAGATTTAATTTCAAAGTGTTCCATCTGTAACACACACAGGAGGCAGAATCAAAAAGAACCTCTACAATCTCATGAGATTCCTCAAAGACCTTGGCAGAAGCTGGGTGCTGATTTCTTTGAGTGGAATAGAAATAACTATTTGATTTTAATTGATTATTTCTCTGGGTACTTTGAAATTTCACATTTACCTAGTACTAAGAGTGAAACTGTTATAGTACATTGTAAATCACAATTTGCACGCCATGGTATTCCAGATGTCCTTATCACAGATAATGGACCCCAATTCAAAAGTTGGCAATTTGACAGTTTTTCGAAACTTTATAAATTTCATCATATTACGTCTAGTCCATACCATCCTCAGTCTAATGGCATGGCAGAGAAAGGGGTGCAGATTGCAAAGGCTTTGCTAATGAAGGCAAAGGAGAGTGGACAAGATCCATACCTAGCTTTATTAGACTACAGGAATACACCAAGAGATAATATTCTCGGATCACCTGTACAACGACTTTTTGGACGAAGGACAAATACCCTACTTCCAACTACTGAGCATTTACTCAAGCCGAAAATACTGAAGCCAGAGACAGTACACAAAAGACTGGTAGAGAAGAGACAAACACAAAAAACATATTACGACCGACAGACAAAGAAATTACCAGAACTGCAACCAGGAGATAATATTCGCCTACAGACTGACAAAGGTTGGAAACCAGCCACTATTGTATCTAAGGCTGAGCAGCCCAGATCATACTATGTAGAGACAGCTGAAGGTGTACAGTATAGACGCAACCGCAAACATTTACTTAAAACTGGTGAAACATTTAGTTATGACAGACATGACGACAATGACATAGTTAATTCTGACAATGAACAAACCTCTTCAGAGGACCAAACCACGAACACTGATTTTCGAAGAAGTATTAGAGCAAAGACAAAACCACGTTGGCACAGTGACTATGAAATGTGACCAAAGGAATTTAATTATTTTGGTAGTGAAGCGGAAGTCATTTGGTAACTTAGAACCAGTAGTCGAATCTTTGCTAGAGATTGAGTTTACAGTTATGCAGTGTTAGGTCATTATCATTCAAGTATATTTCTGGATAAGTAAATTGTTTCTCATCCACATCCTTAAATTTATTTTAACTGAAAAAAAGGGAGATGTAACATATTGTACTCATTCTACAGTATTGTATTTTACACCACCCTTTAGCAACCACAATATGTCCTGTTGTAACCACCAACCTACCCTAAGAAGCATGGGGCTGTGGTCACTCTTAGGAATGTTTGTATATGACGCATGTTAGTAGAAGTAGTTAAGAACAATGAGTGTGTATAATGAGACACTCTGAATACAGAAGTCAAAGCCATAACAACTCCTCTTCGAATCATCTCTTGTATAATTATCATCAAGAATATTACACGTACGACGCATATGATATTGTACTCGAACTTCAAGTTTATCTTTATAGATGGTGTTTTATATTCTCGTTAGGTCTAACAAGGTTATAACACTAACCTTCCGTTGGAGGCAATGATTCATACATCTAGCCTATACCGTGCATACATATAGGCCTATGTGATTGTTATATCCGTGTAGCTTTGCTTGAAGTCGGGGCGTATTGTACATTCACAGTTTGCATATAAGCCATCAGTAGGCTACATTGTTACCAATTACTTGACTTGTTCATGTTCGGAAATGCCATACTTTTGTTCTAAAAAAAGCGACAGAATTAAGGGGGAAAAGTGGTTTTCCCCACTGTTGTCAGTATTATTATTACATAAGGCGATGATGCGATATAAAATTGATGGCACTTCAAGTATCTGCATGCTGTCCTAGTTTTTACATGCAAGGAAGATGAATTGGTAAAGTATAATATTATATTTTTATGCAGAGGTGTGTGAAGGCGGGGGGGGGGGGGGGGGGGAGGAGGGGATTTCAAGAGCCTTTCTCAGAATACTTCTTAAGAGGGACTATATAAATGTGGCTGTCGGGGTGGGGTGAAGGGAGAGGGATTCAGTATGGAGGAATACGGGGTGATATCGAAACGGATACAATGAAACATATTTTAACTGAGAGTGAAAACCAGATGGTAGCCTACTTACCGCTGTATGGACAGTAACGCGGTACGTTGTTGGATGTAGTAAACCGAAACCTTTGATTTACAAAGACTGAAATGAAGCAGGACTTAAAGATACTTCACAAGAAACAATATAGTTTACCTCACATCAGTGAAACGAAATAGAAATATTGCTTTCCTTTGTGCAGTAAGTAATCCTTTTAGCTATTGCACGTAGCCCACAGAGGATGTTTGATCAGTTATGTCGGACTCGCCGATATATACGCAGACATGGAATGTAATAAATATGAAATATTAGTTGTGAATTCAGCGGAGTCGTTGGCTATGATTATGTGAGATTGACGTGGCAGTGGCTTGGGTTTACATATTTGATATCGATAACGCGACGCATAAGTAAGCCAATCACAACACGATAAATATACCGCAAATAAAAAAAAAGAAAAAAAGAAAGTAGGTGTGTCTAAAATGTACGGAATCCTTTAAGTGTGATGCAATATTATACGATTAAAACCGAGAGAAACGCCGCACGGTCTAGGAAGACTATAAAAAAGTGGCGTGTGCAAGTGGGAGCTTGTGGTTTCTTCCCGGGATGGTGGGTTTGCCAGGTCCGGAGCAGCCTCCGAAGTATTTATTTATCCAAGAACTATGGCTTCCATGCTAAATATGTTGCTTGTCTGCTTACCAACATAAAATAAAATAGGCCTAATAGTAATTAAAAGTCTGTTTTGTTTGATAGTGTGTGCTAGCCTGAAGGCTCGATCGGGCATGTTGCACTCTGATCACATCGGGAGGGGTGAGTTGTACCCACCTTTAGTGATAATCGGGGGGTGGGGGTGCTTCAGTAGGAGAATGTTTTGCACACCACTGCAATAAGGTACAAAAGTTTGAGTTCAGGGCTACTTGTATAGATCTAATTTAAATTCTAAATATGCCTCAAAATACATCATTTCACGTCTAATATTTGTCGAGCGGGAGGAACCCAACTCACCCCTCCCCCCCCCCCCCCCCCTCCCCCAACATAGGAGAAAGCTTCAATGACACCAGTGCAACACTCTCTTCTTTTAAGAAAATGCTAGATTTGCCTCTGGTCATATCTATAAAGGTTCAGATCCCCAGCTTAATCAGTCGGGAAAATGTTGAATTTACTGCTAAATATCAACCCAATCGTACGCCACCTAAGAGTAAGTACCAAACCTGGCAATGCACTTTATTTGTTTATTAACTATGGTCGTGCTTCAGGATTTCCATCCCAGATTTGAATTGTTGTGAGTAAGAGCTTTTGAGAATTTAAGATTGAAGGATGATTTGGAATTGTGGTTCGTCTGTGCTGTCCTTACGTGTTGACGGTGAAAATGAGGATATTCCCAGTTAAATCTTAACGTGAGACGTAGTTTGGTGTATGTTCAAGGTCATGTAATGTTATAGGTTATTTTTAGTTACTTTATTCCTAGCATTGCTTGGCAGCCCGCCTGAATCCGTAGTTGTTGTTGATATAATCTATTCGTTGTTTTTGCATCTTTCTGCGTACGTAATGTGCATGAAATGATATTATATTTGCGTACATTTGCATTTAGCTGTGCGTGATCGACTGACTTGTCCAATCAAGAGTTATTATTATTATTATTATTATTGGTCGCTATCGGCACTTCAGCCAATCAGCTGAGTGTGCGTACCAGCTGGTTTATTCCAGTCAAAGAAGAATATTTTCATATTCGAGAGTTCTCAGTTGGTCTTTGTCCAGTAAGGACGTATTGGTTGAGTTCTCATATCTTTAGGCCCTTTATTGTTAAACCATTTCAAACTTTTATTCCATCTCTTGCTCTCAATTTGGAGTCGGAACATTTCAATCAAGTTTATGACAAGAGGAAAAGTATCCGATTCGTCTCCTGAACTGTTTCTTATATAATCTCTATACTTCGGACTTAACCCTCAACAAAATAATCTGTGTAAGGCATCCACGCAAACCCGACAATAATATCAACAAAAACCACGCCTTACAAGATCACATAACCTGCATTTACTGGTTTCCTAGTTGCCAAAGAGACAACGAACCACTGTCTGTACACAGGATTTAGAACATTGTTTTGGAATGGTGATCGGCTCTGTTTAGTATTATAATTTCCTGTCATGTGAGATTAGGAATGATTGGCTCTTTACTTTTACCTTGTATTGGACGGAGTCGATATTCTGATCAATTCATATTCTGAGAATTGCTATTTAAACTTAATCATTATATTCTTAGATGGGACCATCCTGTTAAATGTCTTAGTATAAACAAAACCACATGTGTCCGGCTTCCCTAACCCAAATGAGGTGCTAGTGGTCCATGTTTAATATGCCATGGCTAACTAATGTCAAAATCGGCCAACAGTGGCTAATTGGCTTAGAAAGTTTGGTGACCAACCCCATAAAGTTATTAAGCCAACAATAGTTAAGGAGGTGATCTTATGGCACCCTGATCTGTTTTTAGAATCCATTAAACAAAACCACCAAAGAGATCGTGAAATATTTAATGATATCTTGAATTCTGGAATTACAACCAACATAGAGTAACCAATTGCTGTGCTCATTGAGCAGATTATAATAACAGTCATGTTAATGTTTGAACAGTACAACACAATATAACACAGTATGCAAAGCATGACTAGATCACCTCACTTGTCGCATTCTGGGAACACAAGTTATCATGGGGCCTTTTAAAGAGTCAAAACAAGATAACAAAAAAGTTCTTTGTCAATTTTTCATATTTTATCATGAGTGGTTTCTCCCCAAAACGATTTCCATTGATGAAGAGCCTCTCTAGCCAAACCAGATACCAATACAGTCGTCTTTTAAGTCACATTGTTATATTTAATGTTAATATAACATATTATATAATACTTGATTGGTCTGTAAAGGTATATAATATCTCCCGTGTTTTAAAGAATTAGCTTACTAGAGACCTTTTATTTCAATCATTACTCACAAAGAAAAAAACAAACATTTTTACAACTAAAAACGAAATCGTATACGTGTTTGGAATCTGAGGGATGTCTAATGCTGTTCCACTGTCTGGTTACATGTAGTGTAAACTCATTTCTTAAATGAACTTGTAAGAATCTGACTTATACAAGTTCTTTTCTACTTCCATGATCCTCCTGCAAGCAAGAACTCACGAAGAAGCCTCATTGGTTTATCAAAGCCACAAGCTGACAGAAGTCAGTCTCTTAGATTCATATTTAACGCCCATGATTATGAATTGTCAATCGTCAAAAACTCAGTAACTGGACGACATACATTAATGTTGGAGTGACTCGAGCCGGGGACCTTATGATTGGATGGCACTGGCGTTAACCGCTGAGCTAACACTCCTCAATGAATTTTAACAAGAGATGTTTTTATGATTTTATGACATAGTAATGTGCTTGTTACGACTGTACACATCTATAAAGACACTCCTGCCTTAAGTTTATATCACCAGGATTGCAGTACATATATGATAGGCTTTAATGATTCAGGACTTGGAAATATGCTACACAAAACTACATCATTCATATGACAATGAAACTGATTTAGCAATAGAATCAGTTCTCTATTCTAGTTTGAACATTTGAGTCTAAGTTTGCGGATTAAGCTTGCAGATTCACAAGATGAGAGTATAATAGCAATGAATATTTAATGTTTAACTATTGAATTCCTCATTTGAACTTTTAAGAAATTCTTATATCTTTTCAAAACACAGAATTAAGAATTTGGCACTGAATCCGTTTCCTACTATAATCTAAAAGATGGAACTATAAGCCATCACGATCAGAAAAGTCACTTTGAATAGTTGGAAGAACACGACACGTGAGTAAAGTTGGAGGATAGATGGAGATGACTGTACATACCACCATGATAGGAATATGTTAACTCTATGGATTATTTACTGATCACTTATCTTTGAATAATTAGATCCCCCTTCAAGATACATTCATAAAAAAAAAAACATTCAAATAAAAAAACGACCGAAGCACCAAACAGAAAGGGAAATAGTAGCTTGAGACATTAACCCAACTATTCATGGGAATCTGTAATCTACAGATAATGCTACAGGTATAGCTAAAAAACAATGCTAGTAATATATCTGTCTCCTACAGACAATGAATGACCAGATGATCCTAAACTACAAGTCGAACATGTGACTTTCCAAGATATGTTAATCAGGAAATGCATTGAAAGAAGTTTCAACATGTTGGTACTGTCAGTAGATGTGCCCGTGGCTCTATTCAGTTTCTTCTTTATTTAAGAATTGTCTGAAATCAAACAAGTCTCTTTCATTAACCCAAATGTTGCTACTTGAAATACAGCTTACTTAATAAACACAATTCCTCATTCTATTTCATGACTTGAAATACAGCATACTTTATAAACACAACTCCTCATTCTATTTCATGATTGAATCTTTTTAATTAATGTATTACAACTATTAGGACCAATGACAGCTAATTATGGACTTGTTCTGAGCACACTTCTAAGCACCAACTCCCACAAACGTTTGGGAATTACTCTGGATTATTGATGGAAGAAACTGTTTGTATGTCTTCCAAGGTACGCTGGCCACCTTTGTCTGTGATATGGTAACATCTTCGCACATCTTCTTGCTGATGAGTTCAAACTGGGTGATAAGTCACAGTCACATTTCAATCGAAGACGGTAAACTGTCAAAATGCCGGCATCTAAGTTGAATGGGTAGATGTTCAGAGGATCAAGATTCTCTGTGTGTTTCCTCATCTTCTCTTCATTACCTTTCGAGAGGAAATGAAATTATTAAATCAACAAGAAAAAGGGAAATATTTCTCTTATTTACATTATTATCACGTATGACATAATAAGTGAAATAACATTAATGGATGAAGAACTAGTCTGTGTGAGTCAAGCAGTCAACCAAAACCACACAACTCATTCAAACTGGAACATATAAGACTAAATCAAGTGGCACCAGCAGACCATGCACAGTTGTGTATGTGTCATGATTCAAGCGATCAATCTTCAACATTCCATTGGTAAAATAGTGGGTGGAAATGTATGTTAGTTTGAATATCAAACTATATTAATAAGGGAATATGCAGGTACATTGCCCAGAAGTGTCTTTCAGTGAATCCACAAAATGAATTCTCAGCCTTTTCAGAGACTGCAGCTTGTCAAGTTTTGAGGAACTAGGTGGGACCGACATGACAGTGACCTATGTTGATAATATTATTCAAGTCACACTATTGCATAGTCACTTTGAAAAATACTTTATATTTCAAGTCACACTAAAGTGTAATTCACCAGCTTTACCAGACCATGTATGGGTCTCACATAATGGCACAGACTCCAGTCAACTGAAGAATAACTTTCACAAAGGTGCTAATTCTCACCACTGCTTAAGCAAATATCTTCAACATGATTGATGAATCCATCGTGGTCCAAACCATAAAATTGATCTGATGGAGAAGAGGAAGATTGAACTTAACCTCATATTATTGACATGAAAGTAAATATCAAATCTGATACATCATTGCGCCTGTCAACCTTGGATTGCTTTTGCTGCTTTTAATATTGAAACAAATTACGTCATAGAAGAAATAGCTTCATTTTGACGCAGCCTGAATTTATTTCAAAATGGTGACTGTTGGCAGAAAGCATTTCAAATATATATAAGGTAAATAATTATAAAGTAAATAAAAAGGTACATAAATATGAATATGACGTAAAGGGTGCTCAAGCCTTTAGAGAAACATTTAAACCTGACGACTTCACAAAATGAACTCTTTGGGTTACATGCTCAGTGGAATCAGAGAGCTTTAACAAGATGTACACAAGATATTATGACAGAACTGTATATGTAGAAGTTATGAATATTATTAATACCTCACAACAGATATCAGATGAACTACCACAAAGATGATTAAAGAATTCAATTCTATGGATCTTGTTTTCACCAAACAGCAATACAATTGAAGAGCCAAAAACCAAAAATTGTATTAGATTCCATCGCAAAAAATATCCCCAAATAAAATGTCATTTTGGTGACTTTTCTTCAGTGACTTACTTTCTGGGTTCATTCTCTGTAACTCATTATCCATATATTGTTTGATACAGTCTTCCTCTTCTGGAAGAATGAGCTGTTCAAAGAGAAACAGAAGGAGGAAAAAAGCATCATTTCTAATAACAGTAAGAAAGAAAAAAACCCTACTAACTATGACCTAAGGATCTATGTGATACATATCGAACAAAAATGGAGACGGTTAGTTTCATTCACAGACTGTTTTATTCAATGGCTAGGGGTATTCTTAAACCCAAGTATGGAACTCACATGGTCCTCTGATGGATAAAACCAATAAACAGCAAAAACGACATCTATAGAGTCACCACGTCTGACAGATTCTGCATCAAGTGGAGGGGCTAGACTTCCCGTGGATATCAGCCTCTGTACGCCATCAGCGTCGTGTGCCCCTAGATGTCTCCGTCTTCTTCTGTTCGAAGTAGATGAAGACTCTCTACCGAGAAATTGAGATTCCTCTAATAACCTTTCGATATTTTCGTGTAAATATTCGTCTCTCGGCTGGTTTAGCGGTTCCTTCTCTGGATTTCTTTTTCTTCTCTCTCTTTGGTATGGTCGTCTGTAGGCTCCATCGTCTTGGTGACGTCTATTATAGTAGAAATCCTCCAGGCTTTGTGGATATGAGTTTTTCTTATCCTGCCTGGACGTTACACTGTTTTTCTTGGAATGATCCAGGGGACTGTAGTCGTTGAATAATTGCCGTTCTCCAAAATCGGTGTCATCAGGAGCAGACTGGAACACAAAATCGCCGATATCCAAGTCACCATCTTCATCTAACTGATAACCTCCATCTTTGAGAAGTTGTTGGATCATCAATTTCTTCTCCTCATCATCAAAGTTCTCTCTGAGGTAGCTAAGAAATTTATTCAACAGGTCATCGTCGTTCAATTCTGATATCTCATCTGAATCGTCGTCATCCATCGAGTGGGAAGGAGTCACATGATTCTGAAGTGCATATCAGAAGAAAGGATCAATTAATGTAGAACAAGGTCATATGAATATTCGTTAATTGACCAAAGCCCAAAAATTCCTCTCAATAAATGAAATACCAAAGACTGAGTTAAGAATGTTCTCAATGCAGCAACAAATTACTTGTAAGTCACCTGCAAAGAGTAACATTTCTTGTGATTGAATAAAACCATAATAAAGAATTTGTATATTTAATCAATGTATATGAAACATCTGTGTCAGATATGTATCTGTTGCATAAGTCAAAAATCAAGTAATAATGTTTAAGTAATAATCAATTAAATAATTTGAATGATATTTGAAAAACTTAGTGCGCTGTTGATTAATGAACTTTGCCAGGTTATTTTTCTAACATGACATGGGTTGGTGTTGATGATGGGATAGTAAGAGTGAAATACTGCTGAGACATGAATAATTTTTCAAAGATGACTTTGATAACAATATTGATAAATAGACCATTTTCATGCATAGTTCTTAAGATAACACTGTTGATGAAGCAACTGTGTTAAGTGATTGGTTAAATGATGACTTGGACAACAATGTTGCCATTGGAACCATATTATGTTGTTTTCATAGACTTTGAAAACAATTTTGATGAATGATCAAGCCAAACTACTGCTTTTAAGTTGAACAGATTATAACACTTCATTTTAACTACTGATGCAAATGATGTTATCTTTAGGAAACAGTTCATTTTAGAGAAAAGAAAAGTAAAAGGGATTTAGAAAATTAAATTAAACATGCAAAATATGGATTTAAAAAAGGAAAGGGTGGTGCTTTGCAAAAACAAAAAGTAAAAAAGTATATCAGCTATTCCTTTGTCAGTAATGAAATGCAACTGCACTTTACCTTTCATATGAACAACTCAGTCAAGGTTCAATTCCACCACTCCCCCCCCCTTCTCCCTGATTTAATAAATGACAACGTATATGTGAGAGAAGAGAAAGCTCATAAATAATGCTTGAATAAATCAAAATAATTTTGCTGCCATTGCACTGTTCTTGATGAGCCTAGCTTCACCTCAAGCCTACACCCTCATGCCACCCTGCCCCCTCCCCCTTCTGCCCCGTCCCTTGTAGTAAAATGCAAGTTTGAAACATCTTTGAAACTGATACAAACATTTTCATGCAGTTAGTATATTATTCATGCGATCAGACACACAGGAAGCCAATTAACTTCCAGATTGTTGAAGTGTGAGTGTAAGGGCACTTACTTGCTCAACCTGGAAGTGAATTTGAAAAGATTTAACATAATTTCCCAAGAACCTTTTTTGTTTTGGTTAATACTGAAGTAAAACAAGCTGATTTAATGAAGAAGCAATTTCTAATTCAAAATGACACAGAAATAGGTTTCTGCAGAGATTAAACATTACAAGAAAGCATCCATATGTTAGGTGCTAATGAAAAAGGTTTTATTGAATATCTCTAGGTACCTTACCAAAATATGAAAGTGAAAAAATTTGAGTCAGAACGGATCTACACCCATATCAAATTGAGATATGAAGAGAAAATAAATGAATTAATGTTACAAATGTTTGGTCTTCTTTGTATTTCCATAGGTATGTGCTTGTTCCATATCACGTTTGTCCCCAAAAATATCTAAAGAACACGTACACAGTTTAATTGTATCATAAAACAGCTTTTATAGAAAAGAAAATGAAAGAAGAAAAAAAGAAGAAAAAAAAAGAAGTACCCTTAAACAGACATTCTGTTGTGATTGTTATGTTGGTAGAATGTCAATCGAAAAAAAATGTTAGGAAGGCTTGGCAATATTACGATATGAGATCTTCGGTTAAGATGTATCAAACTTGAAAACTTCTTCTGCCATACAAGAGATATATGGCTTTATCATGACGTTGCACCTCTCACATATATATCTACAACAGAGCTAAATGTCACTATTACAAGCCAGCAAACTCAGCTGCATTTGATAACTTTTACTACTGGACACATTGAAATGAATAACCATTTTTCCCCTATTCATCTATTTCTGATTATTTTTCTACTAGAAAAATTTCAGGTTTATGATGAGAAGAATGAAAACACACTAATATTTCTTGGAAATGGAACCATCTTCTTGTGTTTATGATTAAATTGTTGATAAAAAGTGTAATATATTTTGTGCAAGTCATTTTAGTCGTGTTTCCAAGTTTTCCAATGTGGTTATTTAAAAGGTTTCTAAAGGCAAATACTCGTTATCGAAATGACCCTCTTTTTGAAAAGAACAGCACCAGTTGGTTGAGGGGTTTTGGCTAATTATATTCGTACAAAAGAATTGCAAATGACAAAATGAATGCATATTTACCGAGTATTGTGTTAGTTATTATTCAATGGAAAGTAGTGAGCGAAAAGTTATCAGGATTAGAGCAAAGTGAAATTTATCTTTGATATTTGATACTTACAAATTGATGCAAGAGACTTAATTATCTGAAAAATAATATATATCATTTTCATCTTAGCACAAAGAGAAACCAAGTGTTGTGACAAGTCACAACTTGTAACAAGTCATAACTTGTATCACATTTTAAGTGAAGTGACTGCGGGTTTATAACTACATTTCATCTTCATCCTAGCTCACATATATACCTGAAACTTGTAATTCATGATATAACCTTTAACTATTATTCACTAAACTAAGTGCAGAATAAACTGACCATTATGAAATTAAACATCTTTGAAAAGACTACGATTTGCCAGTAGCCGAATCAAGCAGTTTTGCCCTATGTACTCAAATCAATCAATCTGGATTTTCTGAATGATTATTTATTCAATCATAATGAACAGATTACTTTTTCTATCATTAAACTTGTTATAGAATCTTCTTGCTGACATGGTGTAGTTGTATACATACACACATATATATATATATATATATATATATATATATATATATACTTACCCTCTTCTCAACCAATGCATTAAGACTAAACCTGTTATAGAATCAACAAGTCACAACTTGTAACAAGTCATAACTTGTATCACATTTTAAGTGAAGTGACTGCGGGTTTATAACTACATTTCATCTTCATCCTAGCTCACATATATACCTGAAACTTGTAATTCATGATATAACCTTTAACTATTATTCACTAAACTAAGTGCAGAATAAACTGACCATTATGAAATTAAACATCTTTGAAAAGACTACGATTTGCCAGTAGCCGAATCAAGCCGTTTTGCCCTATGTACTCAAATCAATCAATCTGGATTTTCTGAATGATTATTTATTCAATCATAATGAACAGATTACTTTTTCTATCATTAAACTTGTTATAGAATCTTCTTGCTGACATGGTGTAGTTGTATACATACACACACATATATATATATATATATATATATATATATATATACTTACCCTCTTCTCAACCAATGCATTAAGATGAAACCTGTTATAGAATCATATTCCACATTAATCCCATGAGGTAGTACCTCTTGTAAAAATCGTCTATTCTTCTAATAAGAGGTTATATCTACTTAAGAGCCTGCCCTCTTCTCAACCAATGCATTAAGACTAAACTTGTTATAGAACCATCTTCCAAATTAATCCCAATCTTCTCAACCAATGCAGTAAGACTAAACCTGTTAAAGAACCATCTTCCAAATTAATCCCAATCTTCTCAACCAATGCAGTAAGACTAAACCTGATATAGAATCATATTCCAAATTAATCCCAATTTTCTCAACCAATGCAGTAAGACTATACCTGTTATAGAATCACCTTCCACATTAATCCCAATCTTCTCAACCAATGCAGTAAGACTATACCTGTTATAGAATCACCTTCCACATTTATCCCATGAGGTAGTACCTCTTGTAAAAATCGTCTATTCTTCTAATAACAGGTTATATCTACTTAAGAGCCTGCCCTCTTCTCAACCAATGCATTAAGACTAAACTTGTTATAGAACCATCTTCCGAATTAATCCCATGAGGTAGAACCTCTTGTAAAAATCATCTATTCTTCTAAGAATAGGTAATATCTACTTAGGTACCTGCCCTCTTCTCAACCAATGCAGTAAGACTATACCTGTTATAGAATCACCTTCCACATTAATCCCATGAGGTAGTACCTCTTGTAAAAATCGTCTATTCTTCTAATAAGAGGTTATATCTACTTAAGAGCCTGCCCTCTTCTCAACCAATGCATTAAGACTAAACTTGTTATAGAACCATCTTCCAAATTAATCCCAATTTTCTCAACCAATGCAGTAAGACTAAACTTGTTATAGAACAATCTTCCAAATTAATCCCAATCTTCTCAACCAATGCAGTAAGACTAAACCTGTTATAGGATCATCTTCCATATTTATTTGATGAGGTAGGACCCCTTGCTGATATGGTGAAGTTGTATATATATACTTAAGTGCCCTCTACTCAGCCAATTGAAGTAAGATTGTCCCTGTTTAAGAATCGTTTTTCATTGGAATAGAATGAGGTTTTCGCACCTCTCATGTTACAATATCTTTTCCAATTAAAATGCTGAGGTACCTTAAATTGATACTTGCCTCTTTCTTAGACGGTTTCTGCAAATCCTGATTGCCTGCTCCGTGGTGCCTTTGGAGAGCTTCCTTAATAACTTTGTCTTTAATGTTTGGATGAGTTTTTAGAAACTTCACAGCAAGGATGGTAGCATTGACTGGACTGGAATGTTCAAAGTCAAAGTATTGACCTGAATAAAGTAGAATAGAATAAAATAAAATAACATAGAATAATAAAATAAGAAAAATAGAATAGAAAAGACTAGAAATGACACTGAACAACTTTAATGAGTAGTAATATTACAGTCTATAGATCACAGAGCATGTTACACAGAGTAGCAATATTTAACAAACAGTAACTGATGACTTAACAACATATGAGCACAAATATACACATTTGTAGATATGTAATACATTGTATAACTACTTACAATACAACTATAGTTTCAAGATTACAGGGTGGATATACCAATCAGTGTATGCAAACCATAAATCAGCCCCAGCACCAAGACACCGTATTCTGCTTGGTCTAATCCTGTAGTCTTAGTCACCTTAATCATTAGAAAGCCCTGTAATAACACTGTCTTCACTCAAGTAACCTGACACATCAACATATCTTTCTTTTCTTTAATTCATATTGATCAATTATTCCATCTGAAGTTCCAGGTTATTTTACAGGTTATTGTAAATAACAGTTGTTTTAATGTTGTACAACATCTAAACGTAGACATTCCACTTTGCATGAGAATCGCTGATGGTAAGAGCATATATCTCACTTGAGCCAATTTCTGCACCTCTACGGATCTCAACATCTTCCAGGGTTCCAGGGAAAGATTAAAGGCCTGTTCACACTACAGCGATATTTTATAGGAATACGGTCCGATTTTAGGCCAAAGAGTGAGGTTTGTGGTAGTGAATGTAATGAATGCAGTGGAACATTCGAATACCTACTCCAAATCTGAGGGGTTCTGGAACGGACTACATTCTGAAGTGACGTCACATCAAAAAACGATAAAAATCGGAAGAGGAATCGGATAGCTATCCGTTTATAGGAAATGGAGTCAATATCAAAAGTTAGGAGAGGGCTATTCCAGATAGCAAATCAGGTCCTTTATCACTGTGGCTAGAAGACCCGAACGAAAAACTGGCTGTTTCGATTCCTCCGGGAAAATCGGATAGTATTCTGATAAAAAATAGGTATAGTGTGACCGGGCCTTAACAATGACACTAAAACTTGGTTTCCTCTGAACTATTATTAAGATTAACTGTTGCATTTTAACATTGTAATCTCTAACTTGACTAAATTACAAGATAGTAAGTGGATTCCAAATTTGTGTAATTTTACTGGAATAACAATAAATGCACATTTGTTACATGCAAGTGTTGTTTATAGTTCATTTCAGTTTTTGTCACTATTTCTCCTCCCTCCCTCCCCCCTCCCCCCAGTACCACTGTATCATAGTGGAGTCAATACGTCTAGCTTGAGTCCTTATGAGTACCATTCATATAATTAATGAAAGTGTAGTTTATTTCAGTCAATACCAGTAATTGGAGCCCCTCCCTTACCCCCCTCCCCCACTGTATCTTAGTGGAGTCAATACGTCTAGCTTGAGTCCCTATAAGTACCATTCCGTCTTACTTGAATCATACATGACATCTCCTGGAATATTCATGTTCCGGTTGAGTATAAATTGTCTGGTCACATCGTCAGTTCCAAATCTCTCTTTACAGAAATTCACTCTGCTTTTGCTTCCTCCAGTGACTCCTAACAACAAATAAAATTAAAGAAAACCATTTAGGACCGACAACAATTTTTTTTCCCCCAAACAAATTGGAATCCATCACACTAATATCAAAATCTACGTCTTAGCGGGTAAAATCATTCTTAACTAGTATTTTCACTCCGATCATGACTGCTCTCATGATTGTAAACATTTCTTTCATTTGAACATTATTGGTTGCTCCAACAGAGAATGACCATATCGTCTGTCGGAGTTAACAACTTCATTTCCCCCCCCCCCCCACCCCTCCTACAAAACTGATGGATACCATTTAATATCACCATCTTTTCGAATGCTACAGAGTACGTAGATAGATAGCTTGATGGATACTTCCCTTTACCTTTGGCATATTTAAACTCTGAAGTGTCTTGTTCATGTCCAGCACACATTAACCCCCAGTAGATGAAGGCATCATTGCCGTGACCCTCAAAACTGACGGAGAGGGAAGAACTCTGAACACTGCCTGACATCTTCATAGGTGGGTCCAACAGAGGCTTGCCATTCTGCCCATCAAGTATCGTTACCTTAAGAAAAAAATATTGATGAGATATCTTTACCTCAAAAAGCAACACCCAAATCAATAGACAACATAATGCATTTTTGGTATTGAATGACAAATTAACAAAGCATTACCTCCTTGAACAACTAGTGGAAGAATATATCCTTGGGTACTTCGTTTGCTAATATGCAACAAATCGGCATATTTTGGAGAAATTAAGGTTTATAAAAAAGGAGGATGAAAAGCAATCTTGTAGACTGGATTAAGGAAGCAGACATCATGGTCAAAAGTCTGTTGAGGCAGCCTTCCAGACTTTCAAACATATTTCAAAGAGGAATGTATCAGAAGCAAAATGAATGTTTGAAAGGTCAAGTAGAAATGGAAAGATTAGCTGTAAGTTAAAATACTTACATCCCTCCTTGTTTTATGGGGAGTAGAGGGGAGGGGATTCGGAAGGGGAGGGTACAGGGGTGAGGGAGGCTATGAAGAGATCAGAAGTAACAGTCTGTGTCATAGGTGGCCATTCTCTAAGTGTTAATTACCTGGCTGTAGTAGTAGAGAGGATAACCTGGTCCGTAGTTAAAGATGATCATGAAATCGGGTACGTCATCATCGTTGTAGTAACCGGCTCCTGGTGTGCTGTCAAGGAAAACACATTCGTCACACATCAGACTCTTTATTCTCAATAGTGGAATATGACCAGCACAGGCGTGATGATAGCAATTTCATGTGCTTATTATATATGTACATTCAAGTATTAAATGACAACAGACAAAATGGAGGTTGTATGAAGGTGCAGATCACAACTTTGATGATGGCATATGATGGCATGAAATGGCATTCGATAATGGCATATGCTGATATCACAAACTGACGTGTTAAAAAACCTGGAGTTATTACCAATGGCTATGACGATCAAGACATAAATTTATCGTAACCTTTATGCGGAAATGGACGACTCTTAATGACACACTCTCATGTGAGTAAATTACTTCCAAGAGCTTTGTGGAAGAGACAAATGGCAATATATACAAAAGTTGCAACATCTTCAGGGTTAACATGATGACATACTAGTGAAAAGCACTCACATACAATTGAAAACAAACATTTTGTAAAGCTCTGGGAAATCTTACAGATGGCTATGAAGGTCAAACTGTATACAAAATAGGAACATCTTCAGAGTACAGATGACAAAATATAGGTAAAAAAAGACTTCCCTGCTAAAACACACATTTTCAATGCTTTTTGGACGTAAAGGATGGCTATGAAGCCCGGTATACAAAGAGGGAACTTCTTGAAGGAATACATGCTAACACAGTGACAAACACTAGCATGCTCAAACAGGTTTTCAGTGTTAAGGTGATGTAATGAAGGAATATGAAAGTCAACACACTAGTGAGGAACATCTTGAGAATGTAGATGATAACATAGTGACAAACACTTACATACTGAAACACGGAATATCAATGCTTTGAAGCTGTCAAGGATGGCAATGCAGGCCAACACACAGATTAGTAACATCTAAAGAGCATACAGGGACAACACAGTGACACACAATTACATGCTCAGACAGGGAATATCAATGCTTTGAAGATGTAAAGGATGGCAATGTAGGCAAACACACAGATTAGGAGCATCTTCATAGCATAGAGGACAACACAGTGACACACAGTTACATGCTCAAATACAGAATATCAATGCTTTGAAGATGTAAAGGATTGAAATGTAGGCAAACACACAGATTAGGAGCATCTTCAGAGCATAGAGGACAACACAGTGACACACAGTTACATGCTCAAACACAGAATATCAATGCTTTGAAGATGTAAAGGATTGCAATGTAGGCCAACACACAGATTAGTAACATCTTGAGAGCAGAGGGACAACACAGTGACAACCAGTTACATGCTCAAACACAGACTATCAATGCTTTGAAGATGAAAAGGATGCCCAAAACGAACAGTCTGCTATTAGCGACAACACAAATTGGAATTCTTTTGAAGGGCATGGATGGTAACACCATGACTGTTTAATGCAAAAACACATATATCTACTCGATGCTTTTGAGATGTTTGAGAGGCTAGCTGATAAGGTTAGCTGAGGAAGAAGACCTTCTCTGAGCACACATCTCAATAAAGTACAGAGGGAAATGTTAAACGAACATCAAACAAATAGAATAAGGACCTAACGCTCTTCTGATTACCTGTAAGACTCTGAAAAAGGAACGGTTGTGTTCCAAATGATGTCATAAGTTTCCCCATCGATGGCTAGGACTGTACCATTGAAAGGTACCGATACTATATCGACTACACCATCCTTTGTCAGATCAACGAGAACGGGTGGCGTCATGACTCCTTTGATGGCATTTCTGTAGATTACTTTAGCCTGAGAAGAAATTAATTTAAACAACCAAATTAAAAATAATATAAAAATCAGGGCCAATTCTCAACTATTAACTTTAGCCCTTCATTACAATCAAAAAAACTTTTGGCACCTTTGAATCAATTCGAACAATCCTGTTAGTTGTTAATGATTTTCCATCCGTAATTCCATCATCCATCATGTTAAAAAAAACTTCCAATTCTAAATTCATGTGAACAGCAACATTTCTTGATCTTTGCATCAAATGAAAAAGTGGAGTGTGTGGAGTGTTAGCTCAGTGGTTAATGCCGGTGCCTTTCAATCATAAGGTCCCCAGTTGGAGTCACTCCAAGATTAATGTATGTCGTCCAGTTACAGAGTTGTTGACAATTGACAACTCATAATCATGGACGTTAAATATGAATGTAAGAGACTGACGTCGGTCAGCTTGCGGCTTTGATAAGCCAACAAGGCTTCTTCGCGAGTTCCTGCTTGCAGGAGGATCTAAAATACATACAATACATACAAATGAAAAAGTTTCAAATGTATTTTTAGTAAATCAGTGTTTCGTTGGCTTTGCGAGTAGACAAATCTTTCGAGCCTTGATTGTTTTTGTGACTCATGGGTCACTCATGCCAACAAACACAATGTCTTCCAAGTCCGCACTTGGCATGCTGGCCACATTAATTACTGACATGTAGTCACTGTTTTTATGTAGCTAATTAATTATTAATGAATAATGAAATACTCTGGAAACACAAACATTCAGCTCGTTAAACTTCTAGCTATTGTGAACGGCTGGTCTAACATTACCTCTCCCACCCCTCCTCGCCTGAATTGAGAGTACCTTTGTTAAGCACTGCTGAAGAGACTAAAACATACAGCCCGAGAAGTAACATACATAGATCTGGAAGAACATGTACTAAGGAAATCTATTCCACAGGATAAAAAGAGCCTTAGGAGTAAAGTTGACTTTAATCTTAGACGATATGAGGTCTAAGGAAAAACATTCCACAGCATAAATAGAGACTTAGGAGTAAAGTTGACTACAATCTTAGACAATATGAGGTCTAATAAAGAAAATACATTCCACAGAGAAAAAAAAAAACAAGCCTTAGGAGTAAAAGTTGACTATAATCTTAGACGATATGAGGTTTAAGGAAATACATTCCACAGAATAAATAGACTTAGGAGTAAAGTTGACTATAATCTTAGACGATATGAGGTCTAAAGAAATACATTCCACAGAATATATAGAGACTTAGGTGTACAGTTGACTATAATCTTAGATGATATGAGGTCTAAAGAAATACATTCCACAGAATATATAGAGACTTAGAAGTAAAGTTGACTATAATCTTAGACGATATGAGGTCTAAGAAAATACATTCCACAGAATAAATAGAGACTTAGGAGTAAAGTTGACTATCATCTTAGACGATATGAGTGTGAAGGTGTTTTGACATTAAATGTAGAACCTTTATCAGAGAGCCTTCGAGGACATCTGCAAGGCTGATCACAAAGAGACAACCACCATGTGTTTCACCTCCTGTACCAAATAAGATCATTTTGGTTCCATCACCTTTACTGTAAACCTGCAGGTTAAGAAGGAAAATAACACACTACATATCAAGACTATGGTCTGGTGGTATAGTGTAAATTACTTGACTTGTCTGAAGTAGCCAACATAACAAAAACCAACAAATTCTGATGCTCATCAAGACCAAACTGCGTATAGATCTCCGATGACTTTGTAAAGTGCTGTACTGTATATATGTCTAAATCTATGTGCTAGTTGTGAAAATAGGTTTACACAGATGGTTCTAACAGAGGTGCATATACAGCTCTGGATTCTATTGCATGTGATCTACACTGCGTATAGATCTCCAATGACTTTGTAAAGTGCTGTAACATATCTAAATCTATGTGCTAGTTGTGAAAATAGGTTTACAAAGGATCTGGTCTTTAATAATTACCAGAAGGACCGCAGGCATAGGTCCAGTTAATTCCATTTAGGAGACTTGGATACAATTTTACCGACTCTCACAGCTTGTAAAGTTTCGCGGAACTAGGATAGGATCGACATGACTACACACTTTGTTGATTTAGCTGGGCTTGGCTGAAGAACCCCATTCAATAGTCAGAGAGTAATAACCTACCCTCAACTACTCATGTGTAATGTTATTAGTCCTCCTTTATCTATCGACATCATAATCCACCTCTCACATCAAGAGACGGCAGGTTGATTTAGCTGGGCTTGGCTGAAGAACCCCATTCAATAGTCAGAGAGTAATAACCTACCCTCAACCACTCATGTGTAATGTTATTAGTCCTCCTTTATCTATCGACATCATAATCCACCTCTCACATCAAGAGACGGCAGGTTGATTTAGCTGGGCTTGGCTGAAGAACCCCATTCAATAGTCAGAGAGTAGTAACCTACCCTCAACTACTCATGTGCAATGTAATTAGTCCTCCTTTATCTATCGACATCATAATCCACCTCTCACATCAAGAGACGGTAGGTTGATTTAGCTGGGCTTCAATGAAGAACCCCATTCAATAGTAAGAGAGTTGTAACCTACCCTCAACTACTCATGTGTAATGTAATTAGTCCTCCTTTATCTATCGACATCATAATCCACCTCTCACATCAAGAGACGGCACGTTGATTTAGCTGGGCTTGGCTGAAGAACCCCATTCAATATTCAGAGAGTAATAACCTACCGTCAACTACTCATGTGTAATGTAATTAGTCCTCCTTTATCTATCAACATCATAATCCACCTCTCACATCATGAGATGGCAGGTTGATTTAGCTGGGCTTGGCTAAAGAACCCCATTCAATAGTCAGAGAGGAAAAAACCTACCCTCAACTACTCATGTGTAATGTAATTAGTCCTCCTTTATCTATCAACATCATAATCCACCTCTCACATCATGAGATGGCAGGTTGATTTAGCTGGGCTTGGCTGAAGAACCCCATTCAATAGTCAGAGAGTAGAAACCTACCCTCAACAACTCATGTGTAATGTAATTAGTCCTCCTTTATCTATCGACATCATAATCCACCTCTCACATCATGAGATGACAGGTTGATTTAGCTGGGCTTGGCTGAAGAACCCCATTTAATAGTCAGAGAGTAGAAACCTACCCTCAACAACTCATGTGTAATGTAATTAGTCCTCCTTTATCTATCGACATCATAATCCACCTCTCACATCATGAGATGGCAGGTTGATTTAGCTGGGCTTGGCTGAAGAACCCCATTTAATAGTCAGAGAGTAGAAACCTACCCTCAACAACTCATGTGTAAAGTAATTAGTCCTCCTTTATCTATCGACATCATAATCCACCTCTCACATCATGAGATGGCAGGTTGATTTAGCTGGGCTTGGCTGAAGAACCCCATTTAATAGTCAGAGAGTAGAAACCTACCCTCAACAACTCATGTGTAATGTAATTAGTCCTCCTTTATCTATCAACATCATAATCCACCTCTCACATCATGAGATGGCAGGTTGATTTAGCTGGGCTTGAATGAAGAGCCCCATTCAATAGTAAGAGAGTTGTAACCTACCGTCAACTACTCATGTGTAATGTAATTAGTCCTCCTTTATCTATCAACATCATAATCCACCTCTCACATCATGAGATGGCAGGTTGATTTAGCTGGGCTTGGCTGAAGAACCCCATTCAATAGTCAGAGAGTAATAACCTACCCTCAACTACTCATGTGTAATGTTATTAGTCCTCCTTTTCCTATCGACATCATAATCCACCTTTCACATCAAGAGACGGCAGGTTGATTTAGCTGGGCTTGGCTGAAGAACCCCATTCAATAGTCAGAGAGTAGTAACCTACCCTCAACTACTCATGTGCAATGTAATTAGTCCTCCTTTATCTATCGACATCATAATCCACCTCTCACATCAAGAGACGGTAGGTTGATTTAGCTGGGCTTCAATGAAGAACCCCATTCAATAGTAAGAGAGTTGTAACCTACCCTCAACTACTCATGTGTAATGTAATTAGTCCTCCTTTATCTATCGACATCATAATCCACCTCTCACATCAAGAGACGGCACGTTGATTTAGCTGGGCTTGGCTGAAGAACCCCATTCAATAGTAAGAGAGTTGTAACCTACCCTCAACTACTCATGTGTAATGTAATTAGTCCTCCTTTATCTATCGACATCATAATCCACCTCTCACATCAAGAGACGGCACGTTGATTTAGCTGGGCTTGGCTGAAGAACCCCATTCAATATTCAGAGAGTAATAACCTACCGTCAACTACTCATGTGTAATGTAATTAGTCCTCCTTTATCTATCGACATCATAATCCACCTCTCACATCAAGAGACGGCACGTTGATTTAGCTGGGCTTGGCTGAAGAACCCCACTCAATATTCAGAGAGTAATAACCTACCGTCAACTACTCATGTGTAATGTAATTAGTCCTCCTTTATCTATCAACATCATAATCCACCTCTCACATCATGAGATGGCAGGTTGATTTAGCTGGGCTTGGCTAAAGAACCCCATTCAATAGTCAGAGAGGAAAAAACCTACCCTCAACTACTCATGTGTAATGTAATTAGTCCTCCTTTATCTATCAACATCATAATCCACCTCTCACATCATGAGATGGCAGGTTGATTTAGCTGGGCTTGGCTGAAGAACCCCATTCAATAGTCAGAGAGTAGAAACCTACCCTCAACAACTCATGTGTAATGTAATTAGTCCTCCTTTATCTATCGACATCATAATCCACCTCTCACATCATGAGATGGCAGGTTGATTTAGCTGGGCTTGGCTGAAGAACCCCATTTAATAGTCAGAGAGTAGAAACCTACCCTCAACAACTCATGTGTAATGTAATTAGTCCTCCTTTATCTATCGACATCATAATCCACCTCTCACATCATGAGATGGCAGGTTGATTTAGCTGGGCTTGGCTGAAGAACCCCATTTAATAGTCAGAGAGTAGAAACCTACCCTCAACAACTCATGTGTAATGTAATTAGTCCTCCTTTATCTATCGACATCATAATCCACCTCTCACATCATGAGATGGCAGGTTGATTTAGCTGGGCTTGGCTGAAGAACCCCATTTAATAGTCAGAGAGTAGAAACCTACCCTCAACAACTCATGTGTAATGTAATTAGTCCTCCTTTATCTATCAACATCATAATCCACCTCTCACATCATGAGATGGCAGGTTGATTTAGCTGGGCTTGAATGAAGAGCCCCATTCAATAGTAAGAGAGTTGTAACCTACCGTCAACTACTCATGTGTAATGTAATTAGTCCTCCTTTATCTATCAACATCATAATCCACCTCTCACATCATGAGATGGCAGGTTGATTTAGCTGGGCTTGGCTGAAGAACCCCATTCAATAGTCAGAGAGTAGAAACCTACCCTCAACAACTCATGTGTAATGTAATTAGTCCTCCTTTATCTATCGACATCATAATCCACCTCTCACATCATGAGACGGCAGGTTGATTTAGCTGGGCTTGGCTGAAGAACCCCATTTAATAGTCAGAGAGTAGAAACCTACCCTCAACAACTCATGTGTAATGTAATTAGTCCTCCTTTATCTATCGACATCATAATCCACCTCTCACATCATGAGACGGCAGGTTGATTTAGCTGGGCTTGGCTGAAGAACCCCATTCAATAGTCAGAGAGTAGAAACCTACCCTCAACAACTCATGTGTAATGTAATTAGTCCTCCTTTATCTATCGACATCATAATCCACCTCTCACATCATGAGATGGCAGGTTGATTTAGCTGGGCTTGGCTGAAGAACCCCATTCAATAGTCAGAGAGTAGAAACCTACCCTCAACAACTCATGTGTAATGTAATTAGTCCTCCTTTATCTATCGACATCATAATCCACCTCTCACATCATGAGATGGCAGGTTGATTTAGCTGGGCTTGGCTGAAGAACCCCATTTAATAGTAAGAGAGTTGTAACCTACCCTCAACTACTCATGTGTAATGTAATTAGTCCTCCTTTATCTATCAACATCATAATCCACCTCTCACATCATGAGATGGCAGGTTGATTTAGCTGGGCTTGGCTGAAGAACCCCATTCAACAGTCAGAGAGTAGTAACCTACCCTCAACTACTCATGTGTAATGTAATTAGTCCTCCTTTATCTATCAACATCATAATCCACCTCTCACATCATGAGATGGCAGGTTGATTTAGCTGGGCTTGGCTAAAGAACCCCATTCAATAGTAAGAGAGTTGTAACCTACCCTCAACACTCATGTGTAATGTAATTAGTCCTCCTTTATCTATCAACATCATAATCCACCTCTCACATCATGAGATGGCAGGTTGATTTAGCTGGGCTTGGCTGAAGAACCCCATTCAACAGTCAGAGAGTAGTAACCTACCCTTAACTACTCATGTGTAATGTAAATAGTTCTCCTTTATCTATCAACATCATAATCCACCTCTCACATCAAGAGACGGCAGGTTCTATCCTGAAGTAGTCACTCTTCACATATTTCATATCTCCTACGTAATCATCCATCCGTCTAATCCGCTCTAGAGAGTAGATTCTACATCGGCTTGTCTTTGATTACCACTCCCTTGTCTTCCACGATATCCACAAATAATGACACAGAATATCATCTATCTTCACCATCATCCGTCGTTACTTAAAACCAAACAGATCATAGTTCCGATGTTCCGATGTTTAACATTTCGTGACTACTTGTATCTATTTTGGTGTCGCACATACTGTATGAGCACCTTCCCTCTCAAGCATATAGACATGTGTTTTAACCTCTCTGTCAATCTACCAAACAGATTATAACCAACTTTAAGAGCTAGGATCGAAACGTCAGGCCAACTTACTTTTACACATTTTCCTACACAGGCTCTCTAGTGGATAAGCAGTTTGCTAACAGATTTATTTTATTTTGATTTCAGCTGCTCTGTTACTGTATCCCTTTGGGTGATCCTCCTTATCTACTCTGTATTTGTACTTGTATTTGTATTCTTGTGTTTCAGTTTTTCATTTCATTTTTATCATTTACTGCATGTTTTTGTCCCTTCTGTTACTGTTACTTGTCGTTTAGCCTTTGAAGAAGATCCTGCTAGGATCGGAACGTCAGGCCAACTTACTTTTACACAACTTTAAGAGTCACAGCTTTATGAATAACAGCAGTTTATTACTTACAGTATATACATTTATCCACCTACTCCGCCTGACCATCACCATGACAACCAAGTCTACCTCAGACTTGTAGAGTTTGCAGATTATGACTTCCTTGTGTAAATGAGATTATGGGATTTATTATTTTTTTATTTTGGATCTAGTGGGAGCAGAAAATCACAGGCTTAATGATATATCTTACCTAGATAAACTAAGTTTATATAATTTGTCCAGTCATTTTTAAGAAAAACATTAATATCTGAAAATTGTCTTTATGATTATTGACTCCCTTCTCTAATAAGATAAATTTGTTCTACATGTAGATGGACCATAGAATAGAACTTACCTGAAACTATTCAAAGATAATCTCTTCCACATCTTTTCTTATATTATTATTCATTTGTTCACCCATTGCATTAGAGATTATCATCACATTCTTAGACACTTCGCTCACTCTTCACTTTTTATGATTAACATCTTATAAAATACAGCCCATGTAACAAGATAATCAGATTATAAAACTGTCTGCATTATCCTTCACAGATGGTAACTCAATCATCCCAGACTGTGTACAACAATATACGCAAATGATGCTGCGCTCCAAAGATGTAACCATAGCAACGGAGTATTCCAACATTCTTTCCGCAGAATGGATTGATACAAGGAGTGTGACATCGAGCTGGTACAGCTAAAATGTATACTATTTATAGCCTCTGAAACAGACTAAAAATATTCCATATTAAAATATATTCATGTTTATTTGTTTTATCAGTTTCATCTGTCTTGGTATTTGTAAATGTTTCATTCCATGAAATATGAAGAGAAAAATAAATCCACCGTAACACCTTGCGTCTTAATATTATTGTTTCCTTTTACGAGCGTTCTTTAATTGTTCTGTTCTCTTTTCTACCAAAAGGAACGGATCATGCATATATTTATTCTTTTCTAAATGTCCTTGAATCTAGGTTTCATTAAATGCCAAGAGTTGAAGTCAGTCATAGAGTGTCATTGTTGAAGTTAGTGAGCCATTCAGCCAATTCTTCCTTCTGTTATACTTTGCAACATAAATCTGTATCCTGTAGGCAAGTTGTATCTAACTGTATCCAGCAAGGGGAAGGATATTGATGTTTGAAACTGTACATATTTAAAGCAACTTTAATTTAACTTCTTTTTAATAGTGACATTTGCTAAATTTTTTTATTTTTTTTTATAGTAAATACCAACCTGAGGAGAGTAGTACGACTCTTGTTTATCTGGCACCTCACTCCAAACCAAGATGTCTCCCGTCCTTCCGCTAAATACAACAAGCTTTGCGATGGCCTTGACTTTTTCATCTGCAGTAAGAAAACATTTCAATTAAGAAAATAGTGATGGTCTGTCACAGATTTTATGAGCTATCAGAAGTTTCATCGAACATTGCACAATAATCACATTCAAATATATCCATATGTGTGTGTGTTACTATCAACCTCAGTTAAAGCAAACATAGCTGTATGGATATAATCAAAGGAAAGTTCACTTCAATGGAGGACAGATTGCATATCCTTCAAAAACAGGAGAGCGATTCCCACAAATGTTTGCAAGTGAAGGTGTAGATAATTGGGTGATGTCATCATCATAAATCTCTTTAAAAAAAAAATAAAAAAATTAACAAAAATTAGTGCATTCCTAACAGCAATCAAATCAAACAAGAGTTTCAAAGTTCAAAGTTTTTTTACCTGTGGCTCTGACCGGGTCACCGCCATGAATATTTATGACATCGGGTACGTCGTCACCATCGATATCTTCTATATACTGAGGTGTGTACAGATTGCTGACGTATTCCCTGACTAGTTCGTTGTTTTCAAATGTCCACATCTGGTCTCCCGATGCTCCATTTATCAACTCAAATTGCTGCAAGATCGAAGACTGAACAGTTTAAAGGCTTGATTTGTAAGGATATACATCCAAACTATAAGGATATATATCCGAGAGAAAATGCACTTCCTTTGCATTATAAATATCAAAATGGCTATTCTTACAACTAGTCGTAACAATAATTCCCTGTTGCGCATGCGCAGTTGCTATTTTTACGACTAGGAGTAAGTATATACTATTTTTATGACCAGGAGTAACAATAATTTCCGGTTAGGGTTAGGTTTAGGGTTAGGGTTGGATTGAGGGTTAGAGTTAAGGTTACCCCTACTACATGCGCAGTTGCTTTATTTACTTTGAATTCGCATGAATTCGCCGATGTCGTAAAAATAGTTTATAAATAATTGTTACGACTAGTTGTAAGAATAGCCACGGCTTATCAATATATCCTTCACAAAGAACATACTGTACATATCATGTGGATATTTCCTAGCATGGGTGGTGATATGAGCACTATACACAACCTACGGAGACGCAAGAAGCAGACAAAGGGATTCTCGGTTCTTATAGGCATTGAAGACTCGCCCCAAACCGTGTGCGGCCATCTGAAAAAGTTAACTTTAAAACGACACTTGCTTGCAAGTGTCGTTTTGTTTGTGTCGCTACAAAATGCAGACAGTAATGAAACGTGATACCTTGTCCATCGCTGTATCGTTTGTATACTGTGCTGTGGGTATTGACCGCAGCTGTATGTACTGAATGTACACTAATGTCTAATTACCAACGGTAGCAAGAGCTGTGTGTGTATTTTCTGGGATCGATGGTGGTGTTTAACACTTCTGTTACACTTCATTTGAAGCTAGGTCAAAATTACCAGCATGAGACGAAACTTCTTTTTGCGCGAGTCTTCACACCCTTTAAGTAACTCGTCAAATAGCAAGCAACAAGCTTGCAGCATGATAGGAGTGACCTATGTATGCAATCTACTGGATAATATGAGATAACAGTCTATGATTCATGCTACTGTAGGTTCTTTGTATTTCTGATACAGGAAGTACATCAAAACATCATTATCCTAGGCAATGTTACTAACTTTATCGTACAGATCTGTTACCTGTCGCCTCGAACTGACTAAATACTGACTGTGTAAATAATAATTACTGTATGTTAATAGTAGCTTGGAGCACGTCGTGTGACCCACCATGGTTTAGTAAGTTCTCCTATTGCAAAGGGAGCCTTCCAAGTAATATAAAATTTGATGGTACGTGTATCGTATCGGCAATGAGCATTAATCAATGATGCAATATCAAAAGCTATTAAAGTTATATTGCCAGCAAGAGTATATCAAGTAATTAAATTCCATACAAAACAAAGTCAACAGATGCCATCATTGTGCTGTGTGTGAAAGGCACGAAATATTACAACGCTACAACAACACAAACCTTGAACTGCAGACATACTGTATATGCGCAGAGGTAACTACGGAGACCATGAGTTTAGACTGGCTTTTGGCTAAGATACGGTACCTCACCTAACCCTGCACCAAGATCAAGTGCAGACATATGGCCAGGGGTAACTACGTAGACAGTAGGTTTAGACTGGCTTTTGGCTAAGATACGGTACCTCACCTAACCCTTTACCAAGAGCAAGTGCAGACATATGGCCAGAGGTAACTACGTAGACAGTGAGTTTAGACTGGCTTTTGGCTAAGATACGGAACCTCACCTAACCCTTTACCAAGATCAAGTGCAGACATATGGCGAGGGGTAACTAAGTAGACAGTGAGTTTAGACTGGCTTTTGGCTAAGATACGGAACCTCACCTAACCCTTTACCAAGATCAAGTGCAGACATATGGCGAGGGGTAACTACGTAGACAGTGAGTTTAGACTGGCTTTTGGCTAAGATACGGTACCTCACCTAACCCTTTACCAAGATCAAGTGCAGACATATATGGCCAGATGTAACTAAGTAGACAGTGAGTTTAGACTGGCTTTTGGCTAAGATACGGTACCTCACCTAACCCTGCACCAAGATCAAGTGCAGACATATGGCCAGGGGTAACTACGTAGACAGTGAGTTCAGACTGGCTTTTGGCTAAGATACAGTACCTCACCTACAGTAACCCTTTACCAAGATCAAGTGCAGACATATGGCCCAGGGTAACTATGTAGACAGTGAGTTTAGACTGGCTTTTGGCTAAGATACGGTACCTCACATACAGTAACCCTTTACCAAGATCAAGTGCAGACATATGGCCAGGGGTAACTACGTAGACAGTGAGTTTAGACTGGCTTTTGGCTAAGATACGGTACCTCACCTCACCCTTTACCAAGATCAAGTGCTGACATATGCGAAGAGGTAACTAAGTAGACAGTGAGTTTAGACTGGCTTTTGGCTAAGATATGGGACCTCACCTAACCCTTTACCAAGATCAAGTGCAGACATATGGCCAGGGGTAACTACGTAGACAGTGAGTTTAGACTGGCTTTTGGCTAAGATACGGTACCTCACCTCACCCTTTACCAAGATCAAGTGCTGACATATGCGAAGAGGTAACTAAGTAGACAGTGAGTTTAGACTGGCTTTTGGCTATTAAGATATGGAACCTCACCTAACCCTTTACCAAGATCAAGTGCAGACATATGCGCAGAGGTAACTAAGTAGACAGTGAGTTTAGACTGGCTTTTGGCTAAGATATGGAACCTCACCTAACCCTTCACCAAGATCAAGTGCAGACATATGGCCAGGGGTAACTATGTAGACAGTGAGTTTAGACTGGCTTTTGGCTAAGATACGGTACCTCACCTCATCCTTTACAAAGATCAAGTGCTGACATATGCGCAGAGGTAACTAAGTAGACAGTGAGTTTAGACTGGCTTTTGGCTAAGATATGGAACCTCACCTAACCCTTTACTAAGATCAAGTGCAGAAATATGGCCAAGGGTAACTACGTAGATCTGTGAGTTTAGACTGGCTTTTGGCTAAGATACGGCACCTCACCTAACGCTTTACCAAGATCAAGTGCAGACATATATGCCCAGGGGTAACTACATAGACAGTGAGTTTAGACTGGCTTTTGGCTAAGATACGGTACCTCACCTAACCCTTTACAAAGATCAAGTGCAGACATATGGCCAGGGGTAACTACGTAGACAGTGAGTTTAGACTGGCTTTTGGCTAAGATTTGGTACCTCACCTAACCCTTTACAAAGATCAAGTGCAGACATATGGCCAGGGGTAACTACGTAGACAGTGAGTTTAGACTGGCTTTTGGCTAAGATACGGTACCTCACCTAACCCTTTACCAAGATCAAGTGCAGACATATGGCCCGGGGTAACTACATAGACCTGTGTGTTTAGACTGGCTTTTAGCTAAGATACGGTCCTTCACCTAACCCTTTACCAAGATAAAGTGCAGACATATGGCCAGGGGTAACTACGTAGAGGGGCGGGGTGGGGAGAGGGGGTGACCTTGAGACTGGAGCAAGTTGTTTGGTTTTTGTTACCCGACACTACGGTATCTGAGGTTAATTTCTTTTAACAAGTTCCAGTATTGAGCAGTTACATGCTTCTGTACTAAAAAACAGTGTGAGCTGATTGTGAAACTAATCATCAACTGAGTCTTGGAGAAGTGGATTGTCCAAATGTCTGTGGTAGCTCCACCACAACCTCTCACAGAAACTTTAAGTTAACTTGATAGACCTCATTTTAATATCTTTTGCAAGTGTTGGGAAATAATTTCAAATTCTAAACAGTACCACAGATCACTAGACATCTCATAAAACAGCTACATCCTGGCTGATTGCCCTCATTTGAAAATTGAGAAGACCATAACAGTTTTCATCAAGACACAATAATTATTAAAAACTACAGTAATGACGATACTTCAAAATATCTGCTAATGTCTTTAATTTTGCAATATTTCGGTTATGCCTAGCCAGCTTTGAGGAAGAAGAAATCTGCAGATATAAACTTGTGTAACATAAATGAACTTATTTATTTTCAAAAATTACCAATTGATATTACCCCTAATAAATGAAAGCTAATCAAACTTGGTGTATGTAACATTGAGGATGCGAGAAGCTGTGAGTACTGGTATGAGTGGAGGGGTGGTGGTGCGGTGGGGTGGGGGGTGGAGGGAACTACTATCATCATAACAATCCTGCTTGTAAGAGTGTCCAGGTTCTGATCCCAAAATCTGAAGCCAAATGATCGTTAATTGTGATTCCTTACCATTTTGTTTTATTATTAGTGCAAATCGAGTAACCATGCCGACCGCCCAACCATCAGACTTTCAACTGTTTTTCAGCTAAATTACTACAAATGCTGTAAATGAAATAGCAGCATGTGGTGAAATATTTTCACATTTCAAGGCACACATGGACGGACGGACAGACAGAATGCAGAGACGGACGTGGAAACGACGGTGATGGGGTTGACGGACAAACTTCAGGCATTTTACCAAGCGTACAGCTGTTCTATGGGTTATATGGATGGTTGATCAACCAATTCATGCAGCAGAAGTTATCACTTCGACATTATATATAACATGATCATACCATGAACTTTATCAGGAAGGAGATGGTTTCGGTGGCTGAACAATTGGCCTTGCAGTACTAAGTGTAGGACAGATACTGTACTACTGTACAGTGTCTATAGATATGTACAGTGCATGATCGTCTTTCAAAGCAGCTTCAAGCAGTTTGGTGTGGTTTTGCTTGGTTTGTTTATGTACGTACAATATTACACTGCATATATATTGCACACAGTCTTATAAATCCCTCTGTACACATACATCATACATTTCATGTTTGTATACAGTATAAGTCATACTTTGCATAGAGTTATGATTTACTGCAGTCCTGGCACATAATATGACATGGGAACTAAGTTACAACAACAAACTTGAAAAAAAATTATTATTAAAATTATTCAAAAAAATTATCATATACCCAATTACAAAATCAGCTCTCCTTGAGACTTGAGTGCAGTAATATGACACTGTCTCTCAGTGCGTTTTGCAAAACAATCATGTAAGAAAAGTGATGTACGTTTACCCAGGTTGCTTGGTTTGGTATGTACTGTATGTACAATATTACACTGCTTATTACACACAGTCTTATCCCTTTATACTACATAACATTTCATGTAAACATGTCAAACTTTGCATAGAGTTATGATTAATGCAGTCCTATCACATAATATGACATGTTAAATAAATAACAACTAGAAGACTTTGGGACACTAATAGAAATTATCATACCCAGTACAAACTTAACTCCCCTGGAGACTTTCGTGCAGTAATATAATATGTCTTTCAGTGAGTTTTTTCACAAAAATGATTTACAAAAGGAGAGATGTTAGTTTATCTAAAAGAC